>NW_026280186.1:1285000-1372500 GCF_023373465.1 Oncorhynchus keta | reverse complement strand
TTCAACCATATTAATGACCTAGGGCTCGTATTTCTGTGTGTTATTATGTTATAACTAAGTCTATGATTTGATAGAGCAGTCTGACTGAGCGGTGGTAGGCAGAAGCAGGCTCGTAAGCATTCATTCAAACAGCACTTTCGTGCCTTTTGCCAGCAGCTCTTCGTGGTGCGACAAGCATTGCGCTGTTTATGACTTCAAGCCTATCAACTCCCGAGATTGGGCTGGTGTAACCTTTGTGAAATGGCTAACTAGTTAGCGGGGTGCGCGCTAATAGCGTTTCAAACGTCACTCGCTCTGAGACTTGAAGTAGTTGTTCCCCTTGCTCTGCATGGGTAACGCTGCTTCGTTGGTGGCTGTTGTTGTTGTGTTCCTGGATCGACCCCAGGGAGGAGCAAGGAGAGGGACGGAAGCTATACTGTTACACTGGCAATACTAAAGTGCCTATAAGAACATCCAATAGTCAAAGGTTAATGAAATACAAATGGTATAGAGAGAAATAGTCCTATAATTCCTATAATAACTACAACCTAAAACTTCTTACCTGGGAATATTGAAGACTAATGTTAAAAGGAACCACCAGGTTTCATATTTTCTCATGTTCTGAGCAAGGAACTTAAACGTTAGCTTTCTTACATGGCACATATTGCACTTTTACTTTCTTCTCCAACACTTTGTTTTTACATTATTTAAACCAAATTGAACATGTTTCATTATTTATTTGAGGCTAAATTGATTTTATTGATGTATTATATTAAGTTAAAATAAGTGTTCATTCAGTATTGTTGTAATTGTCATTATTACAAATACATTTTAAAAATCGTCCGATTAATCGTATCGTCCTTTTTTGGTCCTCCAATAATCGGTATGGTATCAGCGTTGAAAAATCATAATCGGTCGACCTCTAATTAGAACCACGAAGCTGTGGTGGAGTTGATATGTTTTTGCTTTTGGTTGATTCATTAAAAACAGCTATCATGATGTATGTGCAGTTTGGTGTGAGGATTTTAAGTGAATGAGCACACACACACACACACACACACACACACACACACACACACACACACACACACACACACACACACACACACACACACACACACACACACACACACACACACACACACACACACACACACACACTACACAGCCTCTTATTTCCAACCTCCATCCACTCTTTACGTCCATCCTGAATCTCACTGATGATATGCCGGTCTCCTCTCCTCCGTCCCTCATTTGAATTTGAAGCGTTCCTCTTCTTTAATCTTCAAAGCCCTGATTGCTTTATCTGAATATATGAATATTCATGGAGTGGGCAGCCAGACTCTCAGTTCATTACCTTGCTGTAAATTCTAATGAGCGTTAGGCCTCCTCACGGTAATTGCCAATTGTTTTGCATTTTTGATTAGGCCATTATTGCCGTGCATTCTGAACATGTCTGCCCTGCCTGGCTGCCAGGACACAGCAGGAGATGAGAGAGGTGGAAGGATGGAGAGAAAGCTGTAGCGAGAGAGAGAGAGAGAGAGAGAGAGAGAGAGAGAGAGAGAAAGAAAGAGAGAGAGAGAGAGAGAGAGAGAGAGAGAGAGAGAGAGAGAGAGAGAGAGAGAGAGAGAGAGAGAGAGAGAGAGAGAGAGAGGAGCTATGGTAGTAAAAAGAGGGGGAATTGAAGGAGAGGTGGGGATGGAGGGATGTATGGAGGAATGAAGAGAGAGAGATGGTTGAAGGGAACAATGCAGGAGAGTCTTACAAATGTCTTACACATCAGCATTCATACTTGTGTCATCCTGAGTGTGTGTGTGTGTGTCAGTCTGACTGTGTCATCCTGAGTGTGTGTGTGTGTGTGTCAGTCTGACTGTGTCATCCTGAATGTGTGTGTGTGTCAGTCTGACTGTGTCATCCTGAGTGTGTGTGTGTGTGTCAGTCTGACTGTGTCATCCTGAGTGTGTGTGTGTGTGTCAGTCTGACTGTGTCATCCTGAGTGTGTGTGTGTGTGTCAGTCTGACTGTGTCATCCTGAGTGTGTGTGTGTGTGTCAGTCTGACTGTGTCATCCTGAGTGTATGTGTGTGTGTGTGTGTGTGTGTGTGTGTGTGTGTGTGTGTGTGTGTGTGTGTGTGTGTGTGTGTGTGTGTGTGTGTGTGTGTGTGTGTGTGTGTGTCAGTCTGACTGTGTGATCCTGAGTGTGTGTGTGTGTGTCAGTCTGACTGTGTCATCCTGAGTGTGTGTGTCAGTCTGACTGTGTCATCCTGAGTGTGTGTGTGTCAGTCTGACTGTGTCATCCTGAATGTGTGTGTGTGTCAGTCTGACTGTGTCATCCTGAGTGTGTGTGTGTGTGTCAGTCTGACTGTGTCATCCTGAGTGTGTGTGTGTGTGTCAGTCTGACTGTGTCATCCTGAGTGTGTGTGTGTGTGTGTGTGTGTCAGCCTGACTGTGTCATCCTGAGTGTGTGTGTGTCAGCCTGACTGTGTCATCCTGAGTGTGTGTGTG
Source organism: Oncorhynchus keta (assembly GCF_023373465.1). Taxonomy (NCBI): domain Eukaryota; kingdom Metazoa; phylum Chordata; class Actinopteri; order Salmoniformes; family Salmonidae; genus Oncorhynchus; species Oncorhynchus keta. The sequence goes on along the minus strand of NW_026280186.1, from coordinate 1,370,018 downwards.
TGTGTGTGTGTGTGTGTGTGTGTGTGTGTGTGTGTGTGTGTGTGTGTGTGTGTGTGTGTGTGTGTGTGTGTGTGTGTGTGTGTGTGTGTGTGTGTGTGTCAGCCTGACTGTGTCATCCTGAGTGTGTGTGTGTGTGTGTGTGTGTGTGTGTGTGTGTGTGTGTGTGTGTGTGTGTGTGTGTGTGTGTGTGTGTGTGTGTGTGTCAGCCTGACTGTGTCATCCTGAGTGTGTGTGTGTGTGTGTGTGTGTGTGTGTGTGTGTGTGTGTGTGTGTGTGTGTGTGTCAGCCTGACTGACTGGGTCATCCTGAGAGAGAGTGTGTGTGTGTGTGTGTGTGTGTGTGTGTGTGTGTGTGTGTGTGTGTGTGTGTGTGTGTGTCTCAGCCTGACTGTCATCCTGAGTGTGTGTGTGACAGCCTGACTGTGTCATCCTGAGTGTGTGTGTGTCAGTCTGACTGGGTCATCCTTAGTGTGTGTGTGTTTGTCAGCCTGTCTGTGTCATCCTGAGTGTGTGTGTGTGTCCGCCTGACTGTGTCATCCTGAGTGTGTTTGTCAGCCTGTCTGTGTCATCCTGAGTGTGTGTGTGTGTCAGCCTGACTGTGTCATCCTGAGTGTGTGTGTCAGCCTGACTGTGTCATCCTGAGTGTGTCTGTGCGTGTGCGTGCGTGTGTGCGTGTGTGTGTGTCAGCCTGACTGTGTCATCCTGAGAGTGTGTGTCAGGCTGTCTGTGTCATCCTGAGTGTGTGTGTCAGCCTGACTGTGTCATCCTGAGTGTGTGTGCTAGTCTGACTGTGTGAGTATCCTGAATGAGTGTGTGTACTCGTCTGACTGTGTGAGTGTCCTGAATGAGTGTGTGTGCTCGTCTGACTGTGTGAGTATCCTGAATGAGTGTGTGTGCTCGTCTGACTGTGTGAGTATCCTGAATGAGTGTGTGTGCTCGTCTGACTGTGTGAGTATCCTGAATGAGTGTGTGTGCTCGTCTGACTGTGTGAGTGTCCTGAATGAGTGTGTGTGTGCTCGTCTGACTGTGTGAGTATCCTGAATGAGTGTGTGTGCTCGTCTGACTGTGTGAGTGTCCTGAATGAGTGTGTGTGCTCGTCTGACTGTGTGAGTATCCTGAATGAGTGTGTGTGCTCGTCTGACTGTGTGAGTGTCCTGAATGAGTGTGTGTGCTCGTCTGACTGTGTGAGTATCCTGAATGAGTGTGTGTGCTCGTCTGACTGTGTGAGTATCCTGAATGAGTGTGTGTGTGCTCGTCTGACTGTGTGAGTGTCCTGAATGAGTGTGTGTGTGCTCGTCTGACTGAGTGAGTATCCTGAATGAGTGTGTGTGCTCGTCTGACTGTGTGAGTGTCCTGAATGAGTGTGTGTGCTCGTCTGACTGTGTGAGTATCCTGAATGAGTGTGTGTGCTCGTCTGACTGTGTGAGTGTCCTGAATGAGTGTGTGTGCTCGTCTGACTGTGTGAGTGTCCTGAATGAGTGTGTGCTCGTCTGACCTAAATATGTGTGCATGTATTTTGCATGCAGTGTCATGCTCCCAGTAGTCCGTCCCAATGCAGCGTGATGATGCTGCTGGTCTATGAATCATTGATGTCTCCTAGATGAATGATATTGGCATGCTAAGACTTGAACTAATGGATAATTCAGACATGATAACATCTAATGGATAATTCAGACTTGATAACATCTAATGGATAATTCAGACTTGATAACATCTAATGGATAATTCAGACTTGATAACATCTAATGGATAATTCAGACTTGATAACATCTAATGGATAATTTAGACTTGATAACATCTAATGGATAATTTAGACTTGATAACATTTAATGGATAATTTAGACTTGATAACATTTAATGGATAATTTAGCACTCTAAAATGAACAGGCCAGACCTTCGACGGGAGACTGGAGGGGCTGTGGACACTTGTGGCTGTGTGTGTGTCCACGTTAGTTAACTGCTAATGAGTGTGTGTGTGTTGTCAGTAGCTCCCTGATCTCTCAGGTGGTGTGTGTGTGTGTGTGTGTGTGTGTGTGTGTGTGTGTGTGTGTGTGTGTGTGTGTGTGTGTGTGTGTGTGTGTGTGTGTGTGTGTGTGTGTGTGTGTGTGTGTGTGTGTGTGTGTGTGTGTGTGTGTGTGTGTGTGTGTGTGTGTGTGTACTGTTATGCTGAGTCTCTCACCTGGAGTGAGTTCTAGGTGTCAAGAGTTGATTAGCCGGCTCTCATTGCAATCGTTAGCCAGGAGAAACTTGTCTCTCTCTCTCTCTGTCTTCCTCTATTTCTCTCTCTCTCTCTCTCTCTCTCTCTCTCTCTCTCTCTCTCTCTCTCTCTCTCTCTCTCTCTCTGTCTTCCTCAGAGCACATTTAGGGAGGAGAGTAGTAGAGACCTGGAGACCACATTACATTGACTGATTCCCTCTCAGTATAACTGAATGAGACTTCTCCTATAGACTACCTCCCAGCTGTGTCGATATCTTACTCTACACAGCCTCCATAGACTTCACTGTGTTTACATAGTTCTACAGCCCTGATGTCCCTTCCTGGTACTCCTCTTTCTACCACCTATCAAGCCGCCAACAGTATTAATTGTCCTAGTACAGCCTTACCCGTGGTAAGAGAGACGGAGGAGTGGCTCCAAGGCATTTAAAGTGACTGGTCAAGCCCTCCTCAAGCCCCCTGGCATGAGGTGTGTGTGTGGGGGGTAGGAGCACGGGGGGCTAGTCTCCTAGGCCCGTGGGGGTTGGTGTGTTTCTGACGGGAGCACAAAGGGGAAATTGTCCGGCTGGAGCATAGAGGCTGCCTGAGAGGCCGAGGCAGAGAGAGCAGGAGCAGAGGTAAAGAGAGAGAGAGAGAGAGGTAAAGAGAGAGAGAGAGAGAGAGAGCAGGAGGAGAGGTAAAGAGAGAGAGAGAGAGGTAAAGAGAGAGAGAGGTAAAGAGAGAGAGCAGGAGGAGAGGTAAAGAGAGCGAGAGAGAGGTAAAGAGAGAGAGAGAGGTAAAGAGAGAGAGATAGCAGGAGGAGAGGTAAAGAGAGAGAGAGAGAGAGAGAGAGAGAGAGGTAAAGAGAGAGCAGGAGGAGAGGTAAAGAGAGAGAGAGAGGTAAAGAGAGAGAGAGAGAGAGAGAGAGAGAGCAGGAGGAGAGGTAAAGAGAGAGAGAGAGAGAGAGAGGTAAAGAGAAGAGAGAGAGATAGCAGGAGGAGAGGTAAAGAGAGAGAGAGAGAGAGAGAGAGGTAAAAGAGAGAGAGCAGGAGGAGAGGTAAAGAGAGAGAGAGAGAGGTAAAGAGAGAGAGAGAGAGAGAGAGAGAGAGAGCAGGAGGAGAGGTAAAGAGAGAGAGAGAGAGCAGGAGGAGAGGTAGAGAGAGAGAGAGAGCAGGAGGAGAGGTAAAGAGAGAGAGAGAGTACTATATGGAGACAGAGACCAGAAGCTATAGAGACAGCAGGAGGAGAGGTAAAGAGAGAGAGAGTACTATATGGAGACAGAGACCAGAAGAGGTAGAGACAGCAGCAGGGCTGGTGGTGGCTGAGAGAGAGAGGCCTGGCCTGGCAGACAGGATGATAGATGGCTTTGTTAAAGGGTCCCAGGGTGTCCCCTGAACTTGAAGCACTTTGTTTATCTTGAATAGAGTGGGAGGAGGGGAGGGGGAGAAGAGAAGAGGAAGGGGGGAGAGGGGAGAAGGAGAGAGAAAGGAGCAGGAGTTATCTACGTCTAGGGAAGAGAAAAAGGGAGAGAGGAGGGGAGAGGCCTGTATCTGGGCAGGCGTGGTGGGTTGGAGAGGTTGGGTGTGTGTGTGGGGGGGGGGTCGTGAGTAGGGACGGCTGCTGGAGGGGGGAATGAAGGAGGGATGGCTCGGCCCTCAGAGTGGCTGTCCATTAACAGATGAACTTGGCAGTGGTCCAGGCCTGGAAGGTCTAGGGAGACACACACGCACACATCTCCCTTATACCTGTTGAGTCTAGATCGAATGCTACCAGGATATTTTTTGTCCGGAGGCGAAAAAAGACAAGGCTCTGGTTTATCTATGTCAGAACCAGTTCAGACTGGTTAGTTAGCCAGTGCCTGTGTGCGTGTTTGTGTGTGTCTGTCTGTGTGTGTGTGTATGTGTGTGTGTGTATGTGTGTGTATGTGTGTGTGTGTGTGTGTTACTCTGTTCCGTGTGTGATGTAGTGTTATGCTGAAGGTGTTGGTGGTGAGAATTGAAGGGCTTAGAGGAGTCACCCTTCTGCACTTGCTTCACAGGTGTCCCTGTTGTCTCCCTGTTGCCTTCCTGTTGTCTTCCTGTTGTCTTCCTGTTGTCTTACTGTTGTCTTCCTGTACTCAGGTCTGGTGTATGTAGCTGATGAGAAATGGTCACAGACAGCTGAAGGTCAGGCAGATATCCAGTAGCCTAATCCCAGATCTGTTTTTACTGTCTTGCTATGGTCATTAATGGCATGACAGTGACTATATGAGAAGGCAAAACAGCACAAACAGATCTGGGATCAGGCTAGAAATTCAGTCCAAACCCACATAAAGAAGACTATAGTTTACTATAGAATACACCAGTACTTACTATAGAATTCTGTATTAAAATGTAGTATACTGTAGGATACTATACTAGACACTGTAGTATCCCTTGATCATGTGTAGTACGTACTATATAATTGTGTAGTATACTGTAGAATACTATAGTAAAATCCACCAAACAAATGTCAGAAAAAGCACTACACTCTGCAAAAACTCATTTTTTTTTTACTGTAGTAAAAACTACTGTATTTAAATTGCATATACCCTGCCCATTCCCCTCCCCCATATCCACATTTGTGCCACACATGAGAAACCTACATGCCAAGTGTAGACCATATATTGTTTTCCTTACAGGTTATGAAAAAGAGCAGAAGTTCTGAACTCTCTGTTTGGGAACTAGTCCTACCTACCTACCTACCTACCTACCTACCTAGAGGTTATGGTAAATCAGCTCTTTGAGTATTTCTCCAGTAGGTTTCCTGAAGGCGAAGGACCCCCACTTCTATGTCAAAGATATTAAACACTTTAGTAAATGCTGCAGTAATGTCCCCAAAAACACTACAGTAAATACTACAGTATACTACAGGCCGCAAAACACTACAGTAAATACTATAGTATATACTACTCTTTTTTTTACTACAGTATTTATACTATAGTAAACTGTAAATACTTCAGTATACTACAGTAAATCCTACCATATTCACTGTAGTGTTTTTGCAGAATTCAGGAAAGTATGCAAAAACAGTTTACTACAGTATAAATACAGTATAAAGAGTAGTGAACACTATAGTATTTCTTTATGTGGGAACACATCACATCGTACATGCTAAGTAGTTAGAATATCGCCTTAACATTTCACCAAGAAAACCCCATTCTAACCCTTATGGACAAACCACCCCACCAACTAATCAATGGACTATTTCATTGTCTTAAGGCATTTTTTTGAATGAAATATTCATTGAGATATTCATGTCTGATCTATGAAAAGATGTGTTTCTTTCCCATCGTGGCCATTCTCTATGGGATCCTTCGGGGAGATGGTGGGTGTTGTTGAAACACCTTGGTCCAAGTAGCTTTCATTGATCAATTCTTTTAGCATATTTATGAAGAAATTACTTCCTCATTCCTCATGTGCCAGAGGGAAACTGTGGATATACAGTACCAGTCAAAAGTGTGGACACACCTACTCATTCAGGGGTTTTTCTTTATTTTTTTACTATTTTCTACATTGTAGAATAATAGTGAAGACATTAAAACTATGAAATAACACAAATGGAATTGTGTAGTAACCAAAAAAGTGTTAAACAAATCAAAATATATTTATATTTGAGATTCTTCAAAGTAGCCACGCTTTGCCTTGATGACAGCTTTGCACACTCTTGGCGTTCTCTCAACCAGCTTCACCTGGAATGCGTTTTCCAACAGTCTTGAAGCAGTTCCCACATATGCTGAGAACTTGTTGGCTGCTTTTCCTTCACTCTGCAGTCCAACTCATCCCAAACCATCTCAATTGGGTTGAGGTCGGGTGATTGTGGAGGCCAGGTCATCTGATACAGCACTCCATCACTGTCATTGGTCAAATAGCCCTTACACAGCCTGGAGGGGTGTTTTGGGTTATTGTCCGGTTGAAAAACAAATTATAGTCCCACTAAGCGCAAACAAGATGGGATGGCGTATCGCTGCAGAATGCTGTGGTAGCCATGCTGGTTAAGTGTATCTTGAATTCTTAATAAATCACCGACAGTGTCACCAGTAAAGCACCCCCACACCATCACACCTCCTCCTCCATGCTTCACGGTGGGAACCACACATGTGGAGATCATCCGTTCACCTACTCTGCGTCTCACAAAGACAAAGAGGTTGGAACCAAAAACCTCAAATTTGGTCTCATCAGACCGAAGGACAGATTTTCACCGGTCTAATGTCCATTGCTCGTGTTTCTTAACCCAAGCAAATCTCTCATCCTCTGCAGCAGAGGTAACTATGGGTCTTCCTTTCCTTTGGTGGTCCTCATGAGAGCCAGTTTCATCATAGCTCTTGATGCACTTGAAGACACTTTCAATGTTCTTGAAACTTTCTGGATTGACGGACTGTCATTTCTCTTTTCTTATTTGAGCTGGTCTTGCCATAATATGGACTTGGTATTTTACCGAATCTTTTGTTAACCACCCCTACCTTGTCACAATTGATTGGCTCAAATGCATTAAGATCGATTAAGCATTAAGAAGTTGCACAAATTAACAAGACACACCTTTGAATTGAAATGCATTCCAGGTGACTACCTCATGAAGCTGGTTGAAAGAATGCCAAGAGTGTGCAAAGCCGTCATCAAGGCAAAGAGTGGCTGGCTACTTTGAAGAATCTCAAATATAAATATATTTTCATTTGTTTAACACTTTTTTGGTTACTACATGATACAAATCTCTGACCATTACTCTCTTTGTATATGGGCAGGTTCTTCTTGTCTTTCGCCTCTTCTTTAAACATGAGCTCTCGTTCTCTCTTTCTTTCCTTCTCTCTTTCTCTCAAACATACTTCTTTATTTTCTTGAGCGGCACATGCATCGGTTGTTAGTTTGGCGTGAAGATATAGGATGAATGTCTCTTCTCTCACTGTGTGTGATGACGGCTGCTCTTAGCGACCCCCCCGCCACACAAACACACAAACACACTCACACACACATTTGCATATGTATATGTGCAGATTGTATGAGAAGAGACTTTCACATTTGGGGATAGTAATGGTGAGTGGGTGAGGGGTGTTTTAGGGGGGGTGATGGACCCAGACAAAGCCGGCCACCACTCCCAGATGGCTGTCTGCTCTCTCCGGCCATGTGTCTGGTGAGGAGGGAGAGGGAGAGGAATGGAGGGTGGGATAGAGGGAGAGAGAGGGAAAGTGAGAGAGAAAGAGAGAGAGAGAGAGAGAGCGAGACAGAGACATAGCATGGAGAGGTAGGGAGAAGAGGGAGGGATACACTCTTAGATAAAAAGGGTTCCCAAAAGGTTTCTTTGGCTGTCCCCATAGGAGAACCCTACCTGGAACCAAATGGGGTTCTTCAAAGGGTTCTCCTATGGGGACAGCCAAAGAAACCTTTTAGGTTCAAGATAGCAGCTTTTCTCTAAGTGTGTAGAAAGACCAGAGAGAGAGAGGGTGAGAGAAGGAGTGAGAGTTCGTAGGGTTCATGGACCCATTCGCGTGACATCCGACTGAGAAAGGCAGAAGACTCTGTGGAACTGCCGTGTTCCCACATCCTTGTACTGGATACATTATAATACATTATGCATGAGGGAGGGAGGGAGGGAGGGAGGGAGGGAGGGGGGGGAGGGAGGGAGGGGGGAGGGGGAGGGAGGGAGGGAGGGGGAGGGAGGGAGGGAGGGGGTGGGAGGGAGGGAGGGGGAGGGGGGAGGGAGGGAGGGGGAGGGAGGGAGGGAGGGGGGTGGGAGGGAGGGAGGGAGGGGGGAGGGAGGGAGGGGGAGAGAGAGAGAGGGAGGGAGAGAGAGAGAGAGAGAGGGAGGGAGAGAGAGAGAGAGAGAGGGAGGGAGGGAGGGAGGGAGAGAGGGAGGGAGGGAGGGAGGGAGGGAGAGAGGGAGAGAGAGAGAGAGAGAGGAGGGAGGGAGGGAGGGAGGGAGGGAGGGAGGGAGGGAGGGAGGGAGGGAGGGAGGGAGGGAGGGAGGGAGGGAGAGAGAGGGAGAGGGAGGGAGGAGGGAGAGAGAGGGAGAGAGAGGGAGAGAGGGAGAGGAGAGAGGGAGGGAGGGAGGGGGAGGGAGAGGGAGAGGAGAGGGAGGGAGGGGGGAGGGAGGGAGGGAGGGAGGGAGGGAGGGAGGGAGGGGAGGGAGGGAGGGAGGGAGGGGAGGGAGGGAGGGAGGGGGAGGGAGAGAGAGAGAGAGAGAGAGAGAGAGAGAGAGAGAGAGGAGAGGGAGGGAGGGAGGGAGGGAGGGAGGGAGGGAGGGAGGGAGGGAGGGAGGGAGGGAGGGAGGGAGATGAGGTCTGGATGTTTTCAGACGTGGTATTGTTGTTTATCTCAGGGCTAAGATGTCCCCATGGTAACCTACTTGTTAATGGGGTCACAGTAGCAACCAGGCCGTGATGTGATTGTGATGTCAGGATTATGTTATGACTGTTATGGCTGGACTTCACTGGAGTTTGACCGAGTTAAATGTGGTTTGATTTAGTGTGATTTCTGGGAAAATGGACTATGAGAACTTTATTACAATGTAACTTGCTTAATATGTACCTCAAACTGATAAAAAATGAAAGTAAAGTGAGAAAAAAATGCCAACCCCAAATCACCCCTGCACTTTCCCTTCTAAATCATCTTAAAAGGCTTGTGTCTCAGAACAGTTTAAGCTGCCATGCAGACTTTTCATATCTGGTAAACAGGTTTTAGAACTGATCTGAGAACAATTGAAGCAGCCTTTCGGACCTGTCAGAGGTGCTATGGTCTGGACAGACTCCCACGTTTCCTTGACCTTGATGTGTGTTTAACTTGTAGCCCAGATGTCATCATAGACACCATCGCAGACAGGAAGCCTCTGAAGTTTGGCTCAGAGTCCAAGGTGACCACTGTACTCTCTCTCTATAGCGGTTTTGGCTATTTTCCCCCTCTCCTTCCTGTTGACCAGCCAGGCAGCATTGTGTTATCAGCCAAGGGGATCCGTCAGCCAAACACCTTTACTACAACTCTTATCCTATAGTGCCAGAGAAATGGTTTTATGCTTTGAAACATATACTTTTCTATGAGAAACTGTCTGGTCTGTGCCGCTGTGCTGTGCTGGGCCACATTGTTCATGCTGTACATGCCCCGTCCTTCCCCAGACGTTCACACTAGTGCCATGTGCGACGTTGGAGGGACAGACTGCTGGTTGGTAATAAGGCCAGTGATTTGTCTCTCATCATCTGGTGCCACTCTGGATCCAACCTCGGAGTCCAAGGAGGGCGACTCTCTCGAATTTAGAAGGTTCATTTGCTTTAGCGTGTCTCTCCTTCCAATTTCTCTCTCTCTCCCTCTCTCTCGATCTCTCTCTCTCTCTCTCTCTCTCTCTCTCTCCCTCTCATTCTCGACTCCTGTTCCAACAAGTAGTGTAGGAGCTTAAGTCAACACATCTGACTCCTTGGAAACTGAAACCAAGGTAAAATAAACTGGGAGGCAAGCACAACCCTCTCTCTCTCTCTCTCTCTCTCTCTCTCTCTCTCTCTCTCTCTCTCTCTCTCTCTCTCTCTCTCTCTCTCTCTCTCTCTCTCTTTACCAGTACACTATTCTTTACATAGCTTTAATAATATTTAGATAGAAAAATCTTTCAGTCAGTCTCTTCAGTTAGTCCGGTGAGAACTCAGCATCTTTAGTGTAGAGGACGATGTTAAGGCGAGAGCTGTGTGAGAGAGATACCAGACCCCCTCTCCCCTCATCAGTGCAGCTCCAGCCAAGGTCTCACTGTGTGGTAGGATGTATGTGTTCCCTGCAAACATTTTGGAAGTGAAAATCTCTCCCAGACCACTGATGGACGGTGCCCCCCCTCTCTGCCCCTCCCCTCCCCCACCCCACCGACCGACTGGACTGACTGGCCTTCCCCCGGCCAACCCCCCTCCGTCTCCCCTCTCTATCCCTCACCACGTATCCTCCTCCCCCTATACTCCGTCGTCCCTGTCTGGATCCTGTCATGTCATTATCTGAGGGTCGGCGCAGAGGGGCCTCTCTTCCTCTCTTTATCTGTCTCACACACACACACACACACACACACACACACACACACACACACACACACACACACACACACACACACACACACACACACACACACACACACACACACACACACACATGCCAAATGCAGGCACACACATTTGTGTATAGCAAGTTTGCTGGAATTTTGTTCAGTTTTAAAAGGATTACATTGTTGGTGTTCATACTACCTAACCCCCCCCCCATATCTCCCCGCTTAATTTAAAGCCAAAGTGCCCACAGCTGTTGTTGGGTAGCGGTCCCGCCGGTGGCTTAAAAGAAAGTGCGGGTCAGTCAGGGTATTAGCATAGGCTAATCACTAGAGGATGAACAGACCAGGGGGAGAGGTGGGGATGCTGTCTGGTTCTCTGGTGGCTCTGACCACCACCACCATTAGGGCTCTACTACTGGCCAGTCGCACACAGGGGCAGCCAGTTTCCTATGCACTAAAACGCCACCTACTTTGCTTACACAAAATGGATGCCCGGTCGTGGCTTCGCCTATGGGCTGCCTGAGAAGCTGTGGGCAGCTATTATTAGCGTATTCTCCCTTTAGTTATCTGAGAGTGGTGCTTTTAGCCCCCATTTGAGTGGCTAACACTTGGGTTTCTGGAGCAGATGAAGTGAAATTTTAGCAGCTTTTCGGGCCCTAACCGTAAAACCACACAAAGGAAGCAGCTGGCGCTAATGTAATCTAGCACCCCTCAAGGATGGGCTCTCTGGTTGTCTGTTGTGTCTGTCTGTCTGTCTGTCTGTCTGTCTGTCTGTCTGTCTGTGTTTCTGTCCAACAACACTCTTTTGTTTTTCATTTTTTCTCCCTCTGCCCTCTCTCAAAAATAGTATATACTATCCCCTGTTTCCCACTACCTCCCTTCATATTTTATCTCCTTGACTCTTGCCATACAACAATCATTATAAATTCTATAGGCTTGACTTTTTTTCTTGACTTTTCTTCATTATATCTGTTCATCCTCTTCCACTCTCTCTTTCTGTAAAGGTGTCCATCAGAAATGATTACGCCCGTCGCCCTATTTCTGAACAAGTCGCTGAGCAAGTTTCTCATCTCTCATTTCCCCCCAGTATTTCTCCTGAGCATCATATCAGGCTTAGAGACCAGTATATACATCTTGACCCAGCATAAACCCGAGCCCAGTTACAGTTCACCTTCTGAGTATGTTTAGTTCATCTTCCCAGAATGCAGCACAACGCGACGAGGCAGTCGAGGTCGTTGACCTGGGGAACTGGCGTCTCTGAGAAGCCGTCAATTCCCCCCTCGTCGCCGTGGGAACATGAGTGGCCGCCGTTAACGGGGGGTGCATGGGGGATCAGTGTAGCCCCATAGCGTGACAGAGCTGTAGCCATTAGGGGTGACACCAGAGGGGTGTCGGAGTGTGTGTGTCAAAGTGTGTGTGACTTGACTTGTGTGGCATGACTGCTGGTAGTTTCCCCTAGTGTGACGCAGGCCCTCTGAAACCGGGGACACGCTTAGAAAAAAAGAGTTCCCAAAAGGGTTCAGCTGTCCCCATAGGATAAGCCTTTTTGGTTCCAGGTGGAACCCATTTTGGTTCCAGGTAGAACTTTCAGTTTCCATGTAGAACCCTCTGGGGAAAGGGTTCTACCTGGAACCAAAAAGGGTTCTTCAAAGGGTCCTCTTATGGGGACCGCCGGATAACCCTTTTAGAGTCTGGACAGCACCTGTTTCAGAGTGGACTGTTGATTTGCACTGGCGCTGGTTGTCTGTAGATGTACACGTTAGGCTTCACTGTACATGTGTATCATTTTTCTACTGCCAATGACAATTGATACATCTCATGTGGTACCACACTGCTTCAATGTTCCATTGTGAGGCCCCACTCTCCACTGTTTAAACATGGCGCTCTCTCACTCTCTCTGTCAATTCAGTTTTTATTGTCTGCTGGAGAACAGCTAGGGCACAAACATCTCCCACATAAATCTTCCCCCGAGCTGTTCTTCTCTGTTCCAGACAACGTTGACAGTCAGCCGTACCCTCTTTTACCCCTGCACATCCCAGTTTCCTCACGCTGTGGGCATTGGCAAAAGGGGAGAGAAAATTCAAGCCGATACTCGCTCTGCTCACTCGCTGAAAATGTATCCACAACTCAGAAGTCATTGGACATCTTTTAAAATGATGTTTTGATCCAACTCTGGCCCCGCGGCGGGGCCACGTATGTGTGCCGTCTTGCCCAGTGCCTGTGTGGAATGTCTCTCAGTGAGTTTGTGGGTCCTGTGTGTGTGCATGTGTACGTGTGTGCGTGTGTGTGTGCGTGTGCATGTGTGCGTGTGTCAGTGCACTCCTGTCTGTGTGTGTGTTAAAGAGTATGGCTGGACTGTGCTGTGTGGGTATCCTGCTCGTTGCAGCTGTCTGTGTATAAATCCAGTTGTCACTAAAGGAACATAGCTTCTCTTCTAGAACTCCTGCTCTCCCTCCCTCTCTCACCTCCTGCCTTCAAAACCCTCCCTCCCCTCACCTCACCGAACGGGGGGGAATGTATAAACAGAAAATGTGTGAGATGGCATGTAACGAAAAAGATAAGGAATTCTTTGTCTGTTCTGGATTTAACTGTTGACTGTTGAATGCTTGAGTCAGAGTCACTGGGCAGCCGCTCTCTCAATTCAATTCAATTTAAGGGCTTTATTGGCATGGGAAACATATGTTAACATAAAAATGTACAATAAACATTACACTCACAAAAGTTCCAAAAGAATAAAGACATTTCAAATGTCATATTATGTGCAAATAGTTAAAGTACACAAGGGAAAATAAATGAACATACATATGGGTTGTATTTACAATGGTGTTTGTGCTTCTCTGGTTGCCCTTTTCTTGTGGCAACAGGTCACAAATCTTGCTACTGTGATATTTCACAGTTTATCAATATTGTGTCCCCCTTTCCTACCCCTCGGCCCTCTCTCTCGGCCCTCTCTCTCGGCCCTCTCTTTCGGACCTCTCTCTCACCCCTCTCTCTCGGCCCTCTCTCTCGACCCCTCCTCTTGTCCCCTCTGCCCTCCCTTAGTTCTGGGCTGCAATACTGCTATACACTTCTCTGCCTTGTGGTTATCTATTGGGCCTTGGGACAGATTGTTGGCACGGGTTCACAGGTAACATTCCAGCACGGTTTGAGATCTTAGGCCCGAGCCTTGTTAAAATCACCATTTATAGGCTCCAGCTGGCTCCAGAGGGAACCAACTTCCAGGCTGGTGGGGCTACCTATTTCATTCTTATGAACTCACTGGTTGTTAGTGTTATAGTATGGCTATGCATGAGGACTGAGGAGAAGAAACTCTCTGGGAATAGCCTGGCTAGATTCCACGTAGCTCGGTAGCATCGCATTCAATGTACTGTAATTTAGCTGAAACAGGCTGTAACCCGAGGTGACTACCAACATGTTTAGTGAATTTGGGCTTTCAAAATGTAGTGCTGCCTGTGACTCTTAGCCAAATGACAAAATAACGTCTATCAAATACATCTGCTTATACAAAGCAGACCCACTTCAGGCCAGGCTGTGGTAGAAATGAGAGAGGTGGTGACGGTGGGCCATTTCAACTCCAAGGGTCCTAGCGCCCCTCCCTTTCTCCGCCCTGGCTCTGCCCAGGGCCTGTATTCAACAAAGCGTCTCTGAATAAGAGTTCTGATCTAGGATCAGGTTTGACTTTTCCGTCATGATGAATAAGAGGAGCGGACCTGATCCCAGATCAGGCGCTTGGTGAGTTTGAGCCCTGCTCTGCTCTAGTCTACACAGTACTGTGGCATGGCATAGATTAGAGTCTTAGAGACCACATGTGTCTAATTAAGAGAGAGACTGCATGGAATCTGGTACGGCAAGGCCCTGAGATGAAGAGTAGTGGGGAGCGTGGGCTGCCTTCGCCAAGCGTATGGCCCATCCATCTTACAGACTGTTATTGAGGGTCAACGTTACATGTGTGGTGTTTACTGCTTCTCATGCACCCCTCCTTTCCACCCCTCCTTTTCCTCCCTCTTTTCCCGCACTCCTCTTCACAGTAAGTGGGCTTTCAAATGGTGTGAGATAGAGAGCGCGGAGAAGGACACGTGTGGTTCCAACGGTGAACTTGTCTTAAAAACGGTTTGTAGGTCAGTGTCGAGCGTGCACGACCACTTCCCGAAAGTGCGCTGTGTGTCTCTTCCTGCTATTGTCAATGACTCGGAGGGGGGGTTGGGAGGGGGGCTAGGGTGAGGGGGGAGTGGTGGCTTGTTGAACAGGAGGCGGTTTTGCAATATTAATACCGTTTGGAACTTGTTTCCGGGTTCTTGCGCCATTTCCCTCAAGTCCTTTATGAATTAGTTAGGAATAAACAGCAGTAGGGGTGTTGGACGGGACTGGGACATTGTGTGGGCTCAGCATGCTGGTCTTGCTATCTCTACATACATACTGCTTGAGATTGGACGTTGTCCTCGTGTGCGGTGTTACTCTGGAATAGACTTCTGGTGTGACATGTGATTCAAGGCAGTTTGATTTAAACCCGATCAGAGGAAAGAAATCCAACTCTTTACTACGTCCAATGAAATACTTACTATGTTGCTGCATTATAGACGAACACTCACCTCTCTCGTCTCTGCTTTACGTCACTAAGAGTTGTGATCCTGGTTGAGTTTGACCTTGGACTAACCTTAACCGCAGAGAAGCAGCAGAGTCCATCGATTGACGACGATTGACCTTGAACTATTTAACCAGCTGACCACACTGTGACCACTGTGTAACCGCAGTCGAGAACACAGCAGATGGGTAGCGTGTTTAAGGACGCTGCGGACTCCTCCGACACACTGGTCTCGTTGTCTTCTGTCCCATTTTTTTTCATTCTACCCCATTCCCCCACAATGCCTTGGGGCGTCATATGCTAGTACAGGCTCCTCTGATTGGCCGCGGCTCACATGACCTTTCCAAGCCACTGGTTGTCTCGCGCCTCGACGTGCCCAGAGAGAGCGAGAGAAACATACAGTAACAAGGTGTCTGAAGCAACCTTTGTTTGGTCATGAGTAAATGTTGGGCCAGTGTAGAAAAGACAATGAGTTTTCCCACTCTCTCTCTCTCCCTACCTGCCTTCCTCCCCCTCCCTCTGTTCCTCCCCCTTTCTCTCTCCCTCCGTCCCCCTCTCTCTCTCTCTCCCCCTCCCTGCCTTCCTCCCCCTCCCTCACCCCTCTCTCTCTACCTCCCTGCCCCCCCTCTCTCTCCCCTCCCGCCCGCCCTCTCTCTCGCTACCTCCCTGCCATCCTCCCCCTCCCTCCCCCTCTCTCTCTCTCTCTCTCTCTCTCTCTCTCTCTCTCTCTCTCTCTCTCT
The DNA here is from genome assembly GCF_023373465.1 of Oncorhynchus keta. Classification (NCBI taxonomy): domain Eukaryota; kingdom Metazoa; phylum Chordata; class Actinopteri; order Salmoniformes; family Salmonidae; genus Oncorhynchus; species Oncorhynchus keta. The sequence continues at coordinate 1,354,488 of NW_026280186.1, read as the reverse complement.
CTCTCTCTCTCTCTCTCTCTCTCTCTCTCTCTCTCTCTCTCTCAATCTCTCTCTCTCTCTCTCTCTCTCTCTCTCTCTACCTCCCTGCCTTCCCCCCCTCCTTCTCATCCTCCCCCCTCTCCCTCCCCGAGCCAGTCCCTTCGGTTAGGCCTGTATGAGCTTATGTCTTCTTGGAATATGATTTCCAGTGAGTTAGACCAGAGGGCATGGAGAGGGGGAGGAAAATACAAACCACCTGTATAGTTCTCTCCTCCTCCCTAACCCTGATGGAAGGAGAGTAGGTGGAGAGTAGGTGGCTGGGAGGGCAGGGTGGGGTGAGGTCAAGGGTAGAGGCTCCAGGGGGAAAACAGAGCAAGAGGAGATGGAGAGAGACGGCGAGAGGGAGGGAGACCGACCCTTCTCAGTGCTGTTATCATAAATATAAGAAAATACTGGTAAAGAAAGGAGGGAGGAGGAACAGGGGAGTATGCTGGCATGAGGGAGAGAAGATAGAGAGAGAAAGTATGAGTGAAGGGGTACAGAGTGAGAGAGAGAGGGAGAGAGAGTGTGAGAGAGAGAGAGAGAGAGAGAGAGAGAGAGAGAGAGAGAGAGTTCCTAACCTCCTGCCAAATGTATGACCATATTAGAGACACGCACAAAGAATTCGAAAACAAATGCAATTTTGATAAACTCCCATTTCTACTGTCTGAAATACCACAGTGTGCATCACAGCAGCAAGATTTGTGACCTGTTGCCACAAGAAAAGGGCAACAAGTGAAGAACAAACACCATTGTAAATACAACCGATATTTATGTTTATTTATTTTCCCTTTTGTACTTTAACTATTTGCACGTCATTACGAAACTGCATTTCGACAATAATATGAAATGTCTCTATTTCTTTGAAACTTTTAATGTTTACTGTTCATTTTTGATTGTTTATGTCACTTTAGTTTATGATCTTTAACACTTGCTTTGTCAATGTTAACCTATGTTTCCCATGCCAATAAAGCCCTTTGAATTGAATTGAGTGAGACACCGGAACGAGACAGACAGAAGTGTTTGCTCACCCTGGAGGGATTCTCTCAGTGGAGGGAGTGTGTGTGAGTGTGTGTGTGTTGTGTATCCTCCCAGCCTTCCAGCTTCTCGTAGCCTCGCCAGTCTGCAGGTCCCTGCCTGTAGATGCCCCCTAGCCCCCACTACCCACTACCCCCTCTTCTTCTCTCCTTCTCTCAACACTGTCTGGGCCCTCCAGTGAAAAGTTGCAACAGTGATTGCTGACCTACTGCATGGCTCAAAGGGGCCCCCCTCCCTTAGAAAGAAATACACAACTAAATGGAGGGGAAACATCTATTTACAGCTATTCCCTCACTGATATCAGCAAAGCTGTGTGCGTTTCCAATGAGCAATCGACACGTCCACTCTAGTCTCTAACGTCTAGTCTTTCAGCCCATGTTCATCTCTGCTCTCTCGCCCAGCCGAGGTCGCCTGGGATGTCGTCCAAAAATAACCCGACTTGATTAAGTCTTCTCGTCTACAGTACCTGTAGAATAATGTATTGAAACAGGCACACGGCAGTCTGGGGTTTCCCTGATATCTCCTTTCATTTCTGTTGTCCATCCACTCTGCTTGACTTTAAGGACACAACTGTTAACAATGACAATGTGAAGGATATTATCATTGTCCATAATAGGCCATGTCTAATGCAAGTGTTTATGTAATTGGCTCGTTAACTGTACTGGTTTAAACCTCATGACCCAGAGGTCTATATACTGTACCATAATGTCTTATGACCGCACACACACACACACACACACACACACACACACACACACACACACACACACACACACACACACACACACACACACACACACACACACACACACACACACACACACACACACACACACACAGCCCTCAGTAATCAGCAGATAGCATATAATGATCTACAGGGGAGAACAAACAGACCAGACCCATTACAGGGGCAGTCGGACTGAGAGATGCCCGAGCGCGGAGCCCTCTGACTGGGCTATAGGGAGAGACAGGAGGTCATGTAGATGGATGGATGCCCTTTCTGTTCAGCTCAAACAGAGTTCAACCGACTGGAGATGGAGAGGTCCATTGGTCGGGAAAGGAAACGGACATCGGACAGACACATTACACACACACACACAGATAAAACACACACACTCATATATGAATGGAATTCACACACACTGAGACTCTTAGAAGAACACACAATCAGACAGACACACTTTTTGTCTCTCCCTCTCGGCTCTGTCTATTGTGCAGTGTGTGCCTACAGTTAATTTGTCCTCTGTAACCATCTGTCTCTAATGGTTCTAGTGGGTCAGAGAAACACAGTCCCAGTCCTGGCTGCTCCTATCATCTGTCTCTAATGGTTCTGTACTGGAATGTCTGCTAAATGACTTAAATGTTCTAGTGGGTCAGAGAAACACTGTCCCGGGCCTGGCTGCTCCTATCATCTGTCTCTAATGGTTCTAGTGGGTCAGAGAAACACCGTCCCGGTTCTAGCTGCTCCTATCATCTGTCTCTAATGGTTCTAGTGGGTCAGAGAAACACCGTCCCGGTTCTAGCTGCTCCTATCATCTGTCTCTAATGGTTCTAGTGGGTCAGAGAAACACAGTCCAGGTTCTGGCTGCTCCTATCATCTGTCTCTAATGGTTCTAGTGGGTCAGAGAAACACTGTCCTGGTTCTGGCTGCTCCTATCATCTGTCTCTAATGGTTCTAGTGGGTCAGAGAAACACAGTCCCGGGCCTGGCTGCTCCTATCATCTGTCTCTAATGGTTCTAGTGGGTCAGAGAAACACCGTCCCGGTTCTAGCTGCTCCTATCATCTGTCTCTAATGGTTCTAGTGGGTCAGAGAAACACAGTCCAGGTTCTGGCTGCTCCTATCATCTGTCTCTAATGGTTCTAGTGGGTCAGAGAAACACCGTCCCGGTTCTAGCTGCTCCTATCATCTGTCTCTAATGGTTCTAGTGGGTCAGAGAAACACAGTCCCAGTTCTGGCTGCTCCTATCATCTGTCACTAATGGTTCTAGTGGGTCAGAGAAACACAGTCCCGGTTCTGGCTGCTCCTATCATCTGTCTCTAATGGTTCTAGTGGGTCAGAGAAACACAGTCCCTGTTCTGGCTGCTCCTATCATCTGTCTCTAATGGTTCTAGTGGGTCAGAGAAACACAGTCCCGGTTCTGGCTGCTCCTATCATCTGTCTCTAATGGTTCTAGTGGGTCAGAGAAACACAGTCCCTGGTCCTGGCTGCTCCTATAATCTGTCTCTAATGGTTCTAGTGGGTCAGAGAAACACTGTCCCAGTCCTGGCTGCTCCTATCATCTGTCTCTAATGGTTCTAGTGGGTCAGAGAAACACAGTCCAGTCCTGCTCCTATCATCTGTCTCTAATGGTTCTAGTGGGTCAGAGAAACACAGTCCGGGTTCTGGCTGCTCCTATCATCTGTTCTGGCTGCTCCTATCATCTGTCTCTAATGATTGTAGTGGGTCAGAGAAACAGAGTCCCGGTTCTGGCTGCTCCTATCATCTGTCTCTAATGGTTCTCCTGGGTCAGAGAAACACAGTCCAGGTTCTGGCTGCTCCTATCATCTGTCTCTAATGGTTCTAGTGGGTCAGAGAAACACAGTCCCGGTTCTGGCTGCTCCTATCATCTGTCTCTAATGGTTCTAGTGGGTCAGAGAAACACCGTCCCGGTTCTGGCTGCTCCTATCATCTGTCTCTAATGATTGTAGTGGGTCAGAGAAACACAGTCCAGGTTCTGGCTGCTCCTATCATCTGTCTCTAATGGTTCTAGTGGGTCAGAGAAACACAGTCCAGGTTCTGGCTGCTCCTATCATCTGTCTCTAATGGTTCTAGTGGGTCAGAGAAACACAGTCCAGGTTCTGGCTGCTCCTATCATCTGTCTCTAATGGTTCTAGTGGGTCAGAGAAACACAGTCCTGCTCCTATCATCTGGTTCTGGCTGCTCTGCTATCATCTGTCTCTAATGGTTCTAGTGGGTCAGAGAAACACAGTCCAGGTTCTGGCTGCTCCTATCATCTGTCTCTAATAGTTCTAGTGGGTCAGAGAAACACTGTCCCGGTTTTGGCTGCTCCTATCATCTGTCTCTAATGGTTCTAGTGGATCAGAGAAACACTGTCCCGGTTCTGGCTGCTCCTATCATCTGTCTCTAATGGTTCTAGTGGGTCAGAGAAACACAGTCCCGGTTCTGGCTGCTCCTATCATCTGTCTCTAATGGTTCTAGTGGGTCAGAGAAACACAGTCCAGGTTCTGGCTGCTCCTATCATCTGTCTCTAATGGTTCTAGTGGGTCAGAGAAACACTGTCCCGGTTCTGGCTGCTCCTATCATCTGTCTCTAATGGTTCTAGTGGGTCAGAGAAACACAGTCCAGGTTCTGGCTGCTCCTATCATCTGTCTCTAATGGTTCTAGTGGGTCAGAGAAACACAGTCCCGGTTCTGGCTGCTCCTATCATCTGTCTCTAATGGTTCTAGTTGGTCAGAGAAACACAGTCCCGGGCCTGGCTGCTCCTATCATCTGTCTCTAATGGTTCTAGTTGGTCAGAGAAACACAGTCCCGGGCCTGGCTGCTCCTATCATCTGTCTCTAATGGTTCTAGTGGGTCAGAGAAACACAGTCCCGGTTCTGGCTGCTCCTATCATCTGTCTCTAATGGTTCTAGTGGGTCAGAGAAACACAGTCCTGGTTCTGGCTGCTCCTATCATCTGTCTCTAATGGTTCTAGTGGGTCAGAGAAACACAGTCCCGGTTCTGGCTGCTCCTATCATCTGTCTCTAATGGTTCTAGTGGGTCAGAGAAACACAGTCCCAGTTCTGGCTGCTCCTATCATCTGTCTCTAATGGTTCTAGTGGGTCAGAGAAACACTGTCCCGGTTCTGGCTGCTCCTATCATCTGTCTCTAATGGTTCTAGTGGGTCAGAGAAACACAGTCCCGGTTCTGGCTGCTCCTATCATCTGTCTCTAATGGTTCTAGTGGGTCAGAGAAACACAGTCCGGGTTCTGGCTGCTCCTATCATCTGTCTCTAATGGTTCTAGTGGGTCAGAGAAACACAGTCCACGTTCTGGCTGCTCCTATCATCTGTCTCTAATGGTTCTAGTGGGTCAGAGAAACACAGTCCCGGTTCTGGCTGCTCCTATCATCTGTCTCTAATGGTTCTAGTGGGTCAGAGAAACACAGTCCACGTTCTGGCTGCTCCTATCATCTGTCTCTAATGATTGTAGTGGGTCAGAGAAACACAGTCCCGGGCCTGGCTGCTCCTATCATCTGTCTCTAATGGTTCTAGTTGGTCAGAGAAACACAGTCCCGGCCTGGCTACTCCTATCATCTGTCTCTAATGGTTCTAGTGGGTCAGAGAAACACAGTCCACGTTCTGGCTGCTCCTATCATCTGTCTCTAATGGTTCTAGTTGGTCAGAGAAACACAGTCCCGGGCCTGGCTGCTCCTATCATCTGTCTCTAATGGTTCTAGTTGGTCAGAGAAACACAGTCCCGGGCCTGGCTGCTCCTATCATCTGTCTCTAATGGTTCTAGTGGGTCAGAGAAACACAGTCCCGGGCCTGGCTGCTCCTATCATCTGTCTCTAATGGTTCTAGTGGGTCAGAGAAACACAGTCCCAGTCCTGGCTGCTCCTATCATCTGTCTCTAATGGTTCTAGTGGGTCAGAGAAACACAGTCCCGGTTCTGGCTGCTCCTATCATCTGTCTCTAATGGGTCTAGTGGGTCAGAGAAACACTGTCCTGGTTCTGGCTGCTCCTATCATCTGTCTCTAATGGTTCTAGTGGGTCAGAGAAACACAGTCCCGGGCCTGGCTGCTCCTATCATCTGTCTCTAATGGTTCTAGTGGGTCAGAGAAACACAGTCCCAGTCCTGGCTGCTCCTATCATCTGTATCTAATGGTTCTAGTGGGTCAGAGAAACACAGTCCCGGTTCTGGCTGCTCCTATCATCTGTCTCTAATGGTTCTAGTGGGTCAGAGAAACACAGTCCCGGTTCTGGCTGCTCCTATCATCTGTCTCTAATGGTTCTAGTGGGTCAGAGAAACACAGTCCCGGTCCTGGCTGCTCCTATCATCTGTCTCTAATGGTTCTAGTGGGTCAGAGAAACACAGTCCCGGGCCTGGCTGCTCCTATCATCTGTCTCTAATGGTTCTAGTGGGTCAGAGAAACACAGTCCCAGTCCTGGCTGCTCCTATCATCTGTATCTAATGGTTCTAGTGGGTCAGAGAAACACAGTCCCGGTTCTGGCTGCTCCTATCATCTGTCTCTAATGGGTCTAGTGGGTCAGAGAAACACTGTCCTGGTTCTGGCTGCTCCTATCATCTGTCTCTAATGGTTCTAGTGGGTCAGAGAAACACAGTCCCGGGCCTGGCTGCTCCTATCATCTGTCTCTAATGGTTCTAGTGGGTCAGAGAAACACAGTCCCAGTCCTGGCTGCTCCTATCATCTGTATCTAATGGTTCTAGTGGGTCAGAGAAACACAGTCCTGGTTCTGGCTGCTCCTATCATCTGTCTCTAATGGTTCTAGTGGGTCAGAGAAACACAGTCCTGGTTCTGGCTGCTCCTATCATCTGTCTCTAATGGTTCTAGTGGGTCAGAGAAACACAGTCCCGGTTCTGGCTGCTCCTATCATCTGTCTCTAATGGTTCTAGTGGGTCAGAGAAACACTGTCCTGGTTCTGGCTGATCCTATCATCTTTCATGACTGTGGAAAGGTAATAAGTATGAAAGTGATTTGAGAGTTGAACCAACACAGAACACATTTCTTACTGGCACAGTACACAGCTAGACAGAGCTAGAGCCCAAACCAAAGACCACCAGGCTTCACGTAGTCAGTTATCTCACAGTAAATCTCCCTTCATGCCAGCCAAGTTCTTTCTTTCTGTCTCGGTCTCTCTCTCTCTCTGACTCTTTTCTTTCCTTGTGATCCTTGTGATGTGTCTAGTCTGTCTTTTTCTGCTCCCTCTCTCTCTCGCTCTTTTTTTTCTTTCTCTCAGACTCTCTTCTTTCCTTTCCGTTTGATGTGTGTAGTCAGTGAGTTAGCAGTCTGACTGAACCTTGCTGTTGCCACACTAATGTCTGTTTTTCAAACCTGGAATCCCCGGATGGACTGTTTCTTAGAACACGGTTAGCTCTCCCCTTCTCTCTTCTCCCTCACTGTGTTTTCTCGTTGGTAAGCCGCATTTCCTGCATCAGGCCTTGTTTCAGAGCAAGTGTTGGTCAGACAGGCTCTTTGTTGGTGGCCAGTGGCTCAGTGCACCACAAAGTAGTCTGGCCTGGGACAAAGGCAACAGTGCGTGTGTGTGTGTGTGTGTGTGTGTGTGTGTGTGTGTGTGTGTGTGTGTGTGTGTGTGTGTGTGTGTGTGTGTGTGTGTGTGTGTGTGTGTGTGTGTGTGTGTGTGTGTGTGTGTGTGTGTGTGTGTGTGTGTGTGTGTGTGTGTGTGTGTGTGTGTGTGTGTGTGTGAGAGAGAGAGAGCGAGCAGGGCTGCGACCACTTGGGACACACCGCGTTGGGGTGAATACTGATGGAGAGAGGGCAGACACACACACACACACGCACGCACGCACGCACGCACGCACACACACACACACACACACACACACACACACACACACACACACACACACACACACACACACATGGGAAAGCTAATGGCAGACTGGACCCCCCCCCATCCTCCTCCATCACCAGTCTCCTGTCCATGAATCCACAAATGACATGAACAGACTAGTAGTCACATTTACACTTTCTATCACAGCACTCTGAAGAGGTCTCCATATCCTCCCTGATCACTCCTACCAACACCCAGAAACACTTAGGAATATTGGCAGGGACCGTTATTAGTATAATCACTCTTCAGGTGGAAGTCCAAAATGGCTGAGCTGACATACAGTGTTCTCCTGGCTCTCTCTCTCCTCCTCTGATGCCTTGCTAATCCTATAACAACATTCCTCCATTACCTCAATGACCGATATCTGCGAGAGCCAGTTGGGACGGTCGGGGGGAGGAGAGAGAGACTTATAGCAGGGGTTGGTCAAGAACAAAACAAAATGGTGGAAAAGTCAAGTCCTTGCAGGAACAGTAGAAAGTTGGCTTGGGGACGGAGAGTTGTTACCGTGGCGTTGTGAACTTGTTACCTCAGGGTTCAAGGTCATTGTCGATTGTAGCCAACGGCTGTTGTTTGTGTGTCGCTGTGTTTGAGTGGTAGGGGTTCAGTTGGGGCGGAGGGGGTCTGGCTGATACTGACACTAGTACTGACACTAGTGTAGGGGGGTGAGGGGTGAGGGGTTACGGGGCGGAGGGTTGGGAGTAGGGGGTGTGGAGGTGCATATTGCAGCAGGGGAACAATGAGAGGGTCTGGATCTGTGTGTACAAAGTGGCTGCAGGCTGCAGCACCTCCCTAGACTAGACTGTTTATAATCATCCCATCACTATTGCTTTGTCTAGCCTGGCCTTGTCTCCTTCTGTCTGACTGGCTGAGACAGTATTGGAATACATGTGATCCTGCCGAATGGGCCATATGGGCAATATCTTGCTGTTTAACATGTCCTTTCCCATTTGTCCTTGTGCTCTTTGCATGGCTACGGATCATATTCTCTGGTGATAGCAGTGCATTGTACAGAGGAAGACACTGTAATAGCCCTCTTCTGCTTTGTGTTGCGACAGGCTGCAATGTCCTTGGTAGGCTTGTTATCCTCTTTTTCTGTTATTCCTCTTTTCGTTCATTCTTTCTCGCTCTCTCACGCTCCCTCTCTCCATCTCTTCTATTCTCTATCTCTCTTTCTCTCTCCGTTTTTTCCCTTTTATTCTTTCTCCCCCCCCTCTCTCTCTCTCTATCTCCTCCCCTCCCCCTATCTCTGTAATCCTTCTCCCCAGCCTTGGTTTCAGCCCAGTCTCTCCTCTCCTGGTCCTATTTCAAAGGGACCTCGACTTAGTTTTAGCTTTAGAGCTTCTAGAATCTGGAGACCGCTCGCTGAAAGGGTTCTCTTATTTTTCTTTCCATTGGAGGACTAGAGAAATTTCAGAAGATAATTCCCCCAAGCTTCCCTTTTCATAATCTTCAAGGCCATCAAATTCCCTGTCAGGATGTGTTTCTCTGCTTCCTCACACGCTGTCCTTCCCTTTGAGCCGGGATCATTAGAGAGGGATAGGCTGCGTGCCAAATGGCCCCCTATGGGCCCTGGTCAATACTATATAGGGAATAGAGTTCCATTTGAGAAGCACCCATAGTCTAGTCAAGGCCAATTTAGATATCTTCTTTTTGTTGTTTAGTGTCTGCCGGACAGGCGGGTGGGAATGGGTACGTCACATTGGTCCGGCTCGGTGCCAATCAATATGACGAGGGCATCAATTATCCACCCTGTTCTGTGTTGTCGTCTCGTGAGCAGGGAGGTTTCAAACGTCATCTGGACCAGATGATTGCACAGCGAGAGACGGGTGTTTCTGATGTTTAGGCAAATGATTTAGGGGCCGGCCGTGTTGTGGCGCTCCGCTGTCCTTCACGACTGTCGTCTCAGGCAGCCATTACGAATGGCACCTTCACGCCTGGCACCTTCACGCCACGCTACCCCACGCTTGGGCCTCGATCCTCCTCCGACAGATAGACAGGTGTAGGCCTCAGAGGAAGAGAAGGTGTATACGCCACGTGAGCCGTTCTCCTCCTGCCTCGTCCTTTTCAACAACATCAGTTTCCCCACATAGGGAGACTGTAGGGTGGCACGTGTTGTCAGGAAAGGGTTGCAGATCACCGTAAAATCCAAGCAGAACAGGACCACAAAGCTTGGTTGTAAAGGAACGTTTTAAGAGTAATTTGGGTCTTTGGTTTCGTTCAGTAAAAAAAAACATGTTGGAAATACATAAGATGTAAATCAAATCAAATCAAATTTTACATAAGGTGTATATGCTGCTATACCTCCACTCCATCAACATAATGACCCCCAAAAAACGCAGTGCATTTTTATATGTGAGTATATGTGGAAAGGCAGAACGTGGGCAAATTGCCTTTTTATGATGGAAAAAATCCATAGGAGGTCAGAGCCCCTTGCAGGTGGCAGCAATTAACTGTAATTTTTGCAGATTGTAATGATCCATAATTTGCCAGCCCCCCAGATCTCTTTTCAGTGGAGAAAAAATGTTCCGTGGAGCTGCCTTTGATTGGATGCACATTTCCCTGTTGCTTGCTGGCCTTTAAAGGCCCAACCCTTGATTCGAAAAACAACAAAACGGCAGCCCCACTCAGTTTGCTATAAAGCTGAGGGATGAATGGATCAATGGGTATAGCTATATCATTGACAAGGGCCGTACATATCAAAGAGTGACTCTTTAAGTGGGATTGTCATGAGAGTGCCAGGGTGGCAGGGAGGCCGATATGTGAGAATCTGTTTTTCATCGCATTCTTCTTCTCCTCCTTCAGGCAGCTCTAGCAGCGGGAGCCCAGCCTGCACAGTGTCCTCCTCACCCCTAGCCTTCGACAGCCACAGTGGGGTACAGCAAGGCTGGGCTTCTGCCCCGTCCGCCATCTTAGCAACGGCTAATCTTTATAGCTGGCAGCACATTCATGTTTTTGGTTAAGTGTCTGCCTGCCTGCCTGACAGATAAAACAAAACAAAAAAATAAACAAAAGGAGAGAAGAAACGAAAGCAGAGATGAAAGAGAAGAGGCACATTTGAGGAGTGGTGTAGAGAATGTGCTACTTTGCATATCTCACTTCTCCTTTCTCTATTCTTCTTTTCTATTCACCTGAGAGGATTTCAAATCAAGCTGTAAACCATGAAACTATCCCAAATAGAATAATAATACATGAAATGCATTTTCATAGCACCACCCTCAAATCATTCCCTGGCTCTCTCCTTTTTTGTCACTGGCAGTGTCACCAGCAAAGCACCCCCACACCATCACACCTCCTCCTCCATGCTTCACGATGGGAACCACATGTGTGGAGATCATCCGTTCACCTACACAAAAATCAAACATTTAGACTCATCATACCAAGGGATCGATTTCCACCGGTCTAATGTTTATTGCTCGTGTTTCTTGGCTAAAGCAAGTCTCTTCTTCTTATTGGTGTCCTTTAGTAATGGTTTCTTTTCAGCAATTATACCATGAAGGCCTGATTCACACAGTCTCCTCTGAACAGTTGATGTTGAGATGTGTCTGTTACTTGAACTCTGTGCTGCAGTTATTTGGGCTGGTAACTGTAATGAACTTATCCTCTGCAGCAGAGGTAACTCTGGGTCTTCCTTTCCTGTGGAGGTCCTCATGAGAGACAGTTTCATCATAGCGCTTGATGGTTTTTGCGACTGCACTTGAAGAACCTTTCTAAGTTCTTGAAATTTTCTGGATTCACTGACCTTCATGTCTTAAAGTAATGATGGACTGATGTTGCTCTTTGCTTATTTGAGCTGTTCTTGCCGTAATATGGACTTGGTCTTTTACCAAATAGGGCTATCTTCTGTATACCACCCCTACCTTGTCACAACACAATTGATTGTCTCAAACACGTTAAGAATGAAAGAAATTCCTCCAATGGACTTTTAACAGGGCATACCTGTTAATTGAAATGCATTTCAGGTGACTACCTCATGAAGCTGGTTGCTTTGAAGAATCTCAAATATGAAATATATTTTCATTTTTTTTCAACACTTTTTTGGTTACAACATGATTCCATTTGTGTTATTTCATAGTTTTGATGTCTTCACTATTATTCTACAATGTAGAAAATAGTAAAAATAAAGAAATATCTTGGAATGAGTAAGTGTGTCCAAACTTTTGACTGGTACTATATATATATATATACAGTGAGGGGGAAAAGTATTTGATCCCCTGCTGATTTTGTATGTTTGCCCACTGGCAAAGAAATTATCAGTCTATAATTGTAATGGTGGTTTATTTGAACAGTGAGAGACATAATAACAACAACAAACTCCAGAAAAGCGCATGTCAAAAATGTTATAAATTTATTTGCATTTTAATGAGGGAAATAAGTATTTGACCCCTCTGCAAAACATGACTTAGTACTTGGTGGAAAAACCCTTGTTGGCAATCACAGAGGTCAGACGTTTCTTGTAGTTGGCCACCAGGTTTGCACACATCTCAGGAGGGATTTTGTCCCACTCCTCTTTGCAGATCTTCTCCAAGTCGTTAAGGTTTCGAGGCTGACGTTTTGCAACTCGGACCTTCAGCTCCCTGCAGGATTTCAGTCCTTCACGGCGTAGTGTGTTACCAATTGTTGATGACTATCGTCCCAGCTGCCTTGAGATCGTTGACAAGATCTTCCTGTGTAGTTCTGGGCTGATTCCTCACCGTTCTCATGATCATTGCAACTCCACGAGGTGAGACCTTGCATGGAGCCCCAGGCCGAGGGAGATTGACAGTTCTTTTGTGTTTCTTCCATTTGCGAATAATCGCACCAACTGTTGTCACCTACTCACCAAGCTGCTTGGCGATGGTCGTGTAGCCCATTCCAGCCTTGTGTAGGTCTACAATCTTGTCCCTGACATCCTTGGAGAGCTCTTTGGTCTTGGCCACATTGGAGAGTTTGGAATCTGATTGATGTATTGCTTCTGTGGACAGGTGTCTTTTATACAGGTAACAAACTGAGATTAGGAGCACTCCCTTTAAGAGTGTGCTCCTAATCTCAGCTCGTTACCTGTATAAAAGACACCTGGGAACCAGAAATCTTTCTGATTGAGAGGGGGTCAAATACTTATTTCCCTCATTAAAATGCAAATCAATTTATAACATTTTTGACATGCGTTTTTCTGGATTTTTGTTGTTGTTATTCTGTCTCTCACTGTTCAAATAAACCACCATTACAATTATAGACTGATCATTTCTTTGTCAGTGGGCAAACGTACATAATCAGCAGGGGATCAAATACTTGTTTCCATCACTGTATATTTTCATAAAGTATTTCATTAACTTTTTTCCCCCTTACTAGCTCTGACTTTGCAGTTAGCTACTCTATTTAGGAAAATGTACTTACTATGGCTGTGGTTGTCCCACCTATCTATCTTAAGATGAATGCACTAATTGTAAGTCGCTCTGGCTAATGGTATCTGCCAAATGACTAAAATGTGAAATGTAAATGTGTCAGCATTGGATACATGTTCTACTTTAGCCCCTCTAATTCCCTAACACATCTATGGAGGATGGTTGAGTGTGTTTAACGAGATTACAAACGCATTGTCAGGCAAATCTCAGGTCATCGTGCAAGGGCCATTGAAATTCAATTATTGTTTAAAATATTCCTAATTACCTCCTTGTCTGTGTTAATTGTATACACTGATTGAGATCTCGTTGCTGATGTTGTTTAGATGGGCTGTGTAATTGAATGCATGTTTAAATCTCAGTGTATTAATTAAGCTGGTAAAAACTGAAGCTGAATTATTTATCAAAGACAATGGATATCTTTGTTGTCGAACTGAAATATGAAGTGTTACGGTCTAGCAATCCTAGAGGTCCTCATTCTCTTTCAGTCAAGTAACCCTTCTACTTTCTCTCTCCTATTCACAGACAAGGATGAGCCCAGTAGTTACACGTGTACGACCTGCAAGCATCCGTTCAGCAGTGCCTGGTTCCTGCTCCAGCACGCCCAGAACACCCACGGCTTCCACATCTATCTGGAGAGCGAGCCAGGCAGCCCCCTCACCCCCAGGGTAGCCGCCCCGCCTGGGATGGGGGGTGACTGCACCTCCCAGCCTCCCCTCCACGGTGTCCACCTGGCCGATGGGAGCCCCTTCAGTCTGCTGAGATTGCCTGGGTCCGGGTCTGGCCGGGAAGGGGCCACATCTGTCCCCCACGAGGGGCGCTACCCCCGGACGCCTCCTCTGTTTAGTCCGCCTCCACGGCACCACCTGAGCCCAGAGAACCTGGCGCTGGCCACCCATCACCCGAGCGCCTTCGACAGGGTGATGCGGCTCAACTCAGTGGTCCTGGACCCACCGCCCGCCATGGACTTCTCAAGGAGACTGCGGGAGCTGGCGGGTAACCCCACGGGGGCCTCCCCACCCCTGTCGCCCAACAAGCCCATACAACGGCTGCTGCAGCCCTTCCAGCCGGGCTCCAAGCCCCCCTTCTCAGCCACGCCTCCCCTCTCCACCTCCCAGTCGCCCTCGTCCGGCTTCCGTTCCACCCCCAACCCGGCCCAGCCTACCACGCCGCTCAAGGCCAAGTCGTGTGAGTTCTGCGGGAAGACCTTCAAGTTCCAGAGCAACCTGATCGTGCATCGGCGCAGCCACACAGGAGAGAAGCCCTACAAATGCCACCTGTGCAACCACGCCTGCACCCAGGCCAGCAAGCTGAAGCGCCACATGAAGACGCACTCTCAGAAGAACTCCCTCAACACCAAGTCGGATGACGGCCTATCCACCACCAGTTCACCCGACCCAGGCACCAGCGCCCTGGTGGGCAGCGCTACCAACGCCCTCAAGTCCGTGGTGGCCAAGTTCAAGAGTGAGAACAACGGGCTGCTTGAGAATGGTGAGGAGGAGGAAGAGGAAGAAGAGGAGGAGGAGGGAGATGAAGAGGAAGAGGGAGACGAGGAAGAAGAGGAGGAAGAGGAGGAAGAAGGAGAGGAGGCAGAGGAAGAGATGGAGACTGAGGAAGGTGAGAAGACTGATTATCATTTCAGCCTGCTGTTGGAAGGGGCCCGGCACCACCAGAACAGCCAGGCCCTCCACCCCCACTCCCATCCCCACAGACGGAGCACTCCCCGGGACGCCTGTGAAGAGGACTTGGCACTTGAGTCGGACCGGGCCGACAAGATCTGTGGCACCACCCCAACGGCCAATGGCCTGGGTCCTCTCTCTAATGAGGCCCTGACCAGGAAGCTCCTGATGGGGAGCCCCGGGTCCCTCAGCACCATGACCAAGCGTATCAAGGTGGAGAAAGAACTGGATCCTCCCACGCCCACCATCCCCAACACAGATAACGTCTACTCCCAGTGGCTGGCCGGCTATGCCGCCTCCCGACAACTCAAGGACCCCTTACTCAGCTTTGGAGAGTACCCCACCAGACAATCGCCATTCGCCACATCCTCCGAGCACTCCTCCGAGAACGGCAGCCTGCGCTACTCCACGCCTCCCGAGGAGACGGACGGGGGCTGCGGGGCCTCGGGCCACAGCGGGACGGGGAGTGGGGCCAGCACCCCCCACCTGTCAGGGAGCGGCGGGCGCCCCAGCTCCAAGGATGGCAGCCGGCGGAGCGACACATGCGAGTACTGCGGCAAGATCTTCAAGAACTGCAGCAACCTGACAGTGCACCGGCGCAGCCACACGGGAGAGAGGCCCTACAAGTGTGACCTGTGCAGCTACGCCTGCGCCCAGAGCAGCAAGCTCACTCGCCACATGAAGACCCACGGCCAGATGGGCAAGGACGTTTATAAATGTGAAATCTGCCACATGCCTTTCAGTGTGTACAGCACTCTAGAGAAACACATGAAGAAGTGGCACAGCGATCAACCCATGCCAACCACCCTGGAAATTAAGACTGAGTAGGGGAGGCAGGGCAGCTCCCTGATTCGCTGAATCATGGCAAAAGCTGGGGAGACTGACAGGGGTTAGACACCAGTCAAAAACCCGGTACCTTTGAAAAAGCTGATCCATATTTGGGGCAATACTATTGCATCGGACACAAAAACTTTTGAGCCTTTCTATTGTGCAATAATTGACATGTTTTGTACTTTTGTATCTGGACGGCATGCTCAGTGTGTTTTGGCTACTTAGAGAAAATTGTCCTTCATTGGTTGGTTGGTTGTAATTGTGTTGCTGTTGGTTGGTAATTTTCATTTAAAAAAAGAAAAAGATAAGAGGAAGAAAACCCCCATGCTGCATATACGTACTGTTTTACATATCTTGTACAGTTTGGTGTTGGAAACATGGTGGGCAGTGTGAATGGTCTAACCCTGAACTACAAAAAGCAGGGTCAAATTTTGGCTGATCTTTTAAAAATATTTTCTGTCCGTTACTGGGTTGAAAATATCAATTGGGTTTGCCTAGGAAACTGTAGCCGCTAAGCAACATAACATTTTCTTTTAGAAGATATAGTGGTGGTCAATTTGAAATGAATAGTTATCGTTTGAAAAAGCAAAAAAAATGTGCCTTGGAATATTTGACCTGCATTAGTTAATCCTCCTTTTTGCTATAAGCTCGGAGATTCAGCTACAAACGATAGCTAGCGGGCATGTGTTTCACGGGGGAAAAACAGGTTCTTGCATCAAGCGCCTGTACAATATGACATCGTCCTCCGTGACCCAGCGAAACACCAGTTGAAACAAAAAAATATATATTTCTGGTAAATTATTTTATCTGCCTGACTCATTGTATAATATACTTCAGATGCTCATTCTGTTTACTGGCATGCTAGCTACATGCTATTTGGGGATTATGTGGTGTTTATATAAAGGGTTTTATTTGTGTTTGTTTGGTACCTTACATAGGGGTACTAAATGTAATAATGAGTTGTTATAATTCTGTAAACTTAAGCTCTTAATGTGTTGGAGTGTTTTGTTTTGAAATGAAAGGTTTTACAGTTTTTTGTAAGTAGCACAAAACTATGTTGTCGTCCTTGTTGCTGGGATCTTCGGTGAGTCGGCCATGACAGTGTGTTGCTGTGGCGGCTGGGCACCTGAAGACTTGTTTTTCTTAGTTCTGACATGTCAGGCTGATTTTGAAAAGGGGGTGGGGTTGGGGGCACGGAATGACCAGATTTGGATCAATTCATCATTTGTAAATGCATTATAAGCTTTTTAACAAGCTCTTATTTCTTTTTTTCCCGCATGTCATATCAGATTTCCTAAAAGCTGAAATGTTGCCTCTTAAACTAATTGATATTGGAAAGTCTAAAAAAATAATAATTTAAGAACGATTTTGAGAAGTGTATTCAGTAAAACACATCCACCTGCTCGATTTTTACATCATTTGAATCTTTCACATCGGTTTGTGCTCTTTGTGGTGACACGTTAGACCTCACCGCTGTTGTTTTGATTTTACAGACTTACATCAACCCCCCTTTCATAATGTTGTTGGTAAAGCACTTGTCACTCTGCCTTGGATCCTGTATCTGTCTCTCTAATCGGAGGTACAGTCGGTTGAGTATAAAATAATAAGAACTGGGACTTTTCCCAGGATGAAATATGTGCACTGTTCAATTTTCCCAGTTTACAGGTGGACACTCAAGGGAAATCTTTGCTCTAATGCAGACCGATTGATGTGGTGTCATTGCTTCATGCAGATAAGAGTGAAACGAGAAACCGTCGCCAGCCATTTTGTTTCCCAGGGGGCCTAGCAGTTTTTGGGGCCTCTGGGTAATACAGTATCAATGCAGGAACCGCCATACTCCCTCCTGCTTCAGAAAGAAAGAAACCTTGCTGCTCAAAAAGGGCAATTTTTTTTTTTCCTACCACAAATTTTATAAAAATGAATAAATAAACTCTGTTTTTTAATGTAACACTTCAATATCTTTAGGGGAGACTTTATTTAAGATTGTTTTGATGATATTTTTGGGGTTTCTCGTTAAATCTTGATGATTATGCTCAAGATTCTATCACTATATTATGAATATGAAATGAACATGACTCATCTTTTTGCCTTTTTGCTATATACACAGGTCTTCAGGTTAAACAACATTTTCATCGGCGAGAGATTTTATGATTATATGTGAATATATAGAGAGAACTTAAAAAAACATAGGAAATGCACACTCATGTTCCTATGCTAAAATACACATTTACGGTCTACTTGTTCCTGTATTTAGAATGGTATTTGAAATTAATGTTCACTTAGCGTAGGCACTTGTAGTATTTATGTTGAAGCCTGTATTTTTAACTGTTCGCTTGTTCTCTTTAAAAGGTTCCAATGTACTCTTTTCAGTAGTTGAAGAAAAAAATGCCCAACCAGCTGCCACCGTATATATTTTCTTAATTTGGCAGGATAATACTATTATAGTGTGAATAATTTGTACGCTTGAACAAAAATTAAGTATGTTTTTGAAAATTGAAACGTTGTGGCGTTCTATGGATAAGAGGAGCCATTTAATGGCTTTTCTCAAGCAGTACTGTCGGAATGTGCCACAACATGGCAACACAGGGGGTTGTATATGTCTATCCTTTTTCGGTTTTGTTTTTTTTTATGTTTTTTTCCTCTCCTGTCATTTTATATGCAGTAACACAAGCTATTGTTGGGTTCTCGGTAGTGTCCGTTCCTCTCGACCGCCTGACCACATTCCAGTCGCATCAATGAAGTAAGAACTATTCCAGTCATTATGCAGTCAATTGATTTAAAAAGGACATCAATCTGGAAATCAATTTAGCGGTTTTATTTGAAGTCTGTTTTTCATTGCTAAACAGTGCATGGTGCTTTGTGTTTTTGTTTTTTTTTAAGTGGTAAATCTCATGTGCAAAACATTTCTAATGAAAACAGAAATGATTGGGGTGGGAAAAGAAAAGCCTACTTGAGCTGGTACAGTAAAGTAGGCTACATGTTTTGTGTACATGACAATGCTACATTGGTACGTTTAGGGTTTTCAGCCTTTTTCCTGTCTGTTCTCAACGCTGATTATTCTGAACTGAACTTGAACTTGACCTCCGACAGTGAACGTCCCTATTTATTACGACGATACACAACTTTGTTGAAAACAGAGTCACACACCGCAGGAATCAATACATTTTCTCTCTCTTGTTGAATATCTGATGTTTTTAACATGTATTTTTAATGACCAAATGTCATTGACCACACCACTCAGTTTCTGGGAATTCTACTCTCTTCTGTTGAGTTCTTGTTCGTTTGGAGATGCCACTCTTTTTTTCAACAACGGTTGACTGCGTTATTCTCTACACTCAGCCATTTTGTCTTGAAAAAATGAAAAATAAAAAGTATTACATACATTTATGGAATTGTTGGTTGTTTACCTAAATACCTAAGGTATTTAGTTTGGGATGACACCCACACATGCTAACGTGCACACATGCACACACATACACACACACACACACACACACACACACACACACACAGAAACACACACACTTGCAGTTAATATACAAACTATGACACCTCTCATTGTCTTGAAATATCATCACCACCCATACATAGTTATCTATGTGTCTGTGTGTGAGTGTGTTTGTGTGTGTGTGTGTGTCTCTGTGTTTGTGTGTGTGTGTGTGTCTGCATGCGATAGTGTCTGCCAGGTGTGTTTGCCCGGCTGAACTTGAGTCGTCGTCAGACGGGGTGGAAGTTCAACTCCCTTATCTCTGGTCTTGTCTGGTCATCTGGGTGTCTGCATTACATCTCCAACCTCTTCCCTCCCTCCCGTCCTCCCCCTCCCTCTATATCTCAGTCCCTCCCTCTCTTTCTCGCCCTCCCTCTATATCTCAGTCCCTCCCTCTCTTTCTTCCTCCCTCCCGTCCTCCCCTTCCTCTATATCTCAGTCCCTCCCTCTCTTTCTTCCTCCCTCCCGTCCTCCCCCTTCCTCTATATCTCAGTCCCTCCCTCTCTTTCTCCCTCCCTCCCTTCCTCCCCCTCCCTCTATATCTCAGTCCCTCCCTCTCTTTCTCCCTTCCTTCCCCTCCCTCTATATCTCAGTCCCTGCCTCCCTCCCTCCCTCCCTCCCTCCCTCCCTCCCTCCCTCCCTTCCTCCCCCTGCGTCTATATCTCAGTCCCTCCCTCTATATCTCAGTCCCTCCCTCTCTTTCTCTCTACCTCCCGCTCCTCCCCTCTATATCTCAGTCCCTCCCTCTCTTTCTCCCTTCCTTCCCCTCCCTCTATATCTCAGTCCCTGCCTCCCTCCTCCCTCCCTCCCTCCCTCCCTCCCTCCCTCCCTCCCTCCCTCCCTCCCTCCCTCCCTCCCCCTCCCCCTGCGCCTATATATCAGTCCCTCCCTCTATATCTCAGTCCCTCCCTCTCTTTCTCCCTATCTCCCTCTCCTCCCCTCTATATTTCAGTCCCTCCCTCTCTTTCTCCCTTCCCCTCCCTCTATATCTCAGTCCCTGCCTCTCTTTCTCCCCTCCCTCCCTCCCTCCCTCCCCCCTGCGTCTATATCTCAGTCCCTCCCTCTCTTTCTCCCTACCTCCCTCTCCTCCCCTCTATATTTCAGTCCCTCCCTCTCTCTCTTCCTAGGTCTCGTATACATTCATTATTTGACCTTGCTCCCTCCCTCCCTCGTCTCCTATCTCCCTCCCTCATTTCCTCTCCCCTTTCTTTTCCAGGACTGGAGGGCTGACGTGACAGACTAATCGTTCTTCTGGTCCTAGCCCGAGCTGTTTGGCGAGCAGGGCCAGATCAAAGTCCACAGATAGAGGTTCCTGCTTTGGCGAAGTGTTGACATTTAAGATGAAGCCGAGTTGTAGGGATGTGTGGGTGGGGGTAGTGGAGGGTGTGGACGAAGGTGCTGTGTGTGGGTGGGGGTAGTGGGAGGTGTGGATGAAGGTGCTGTGTGTGGGTGGGGGTAGTGGGTGGTGTGGAAGACGGTGCTGTGTGTGTGTGCGTGTCTGTGCATGTGTATGTGTGTGTGTGTATGTGTTTGCTTAGGGAGGGAGGGGAACGATTTCCCTCTGTCTCCCATATACCAAGTTCAATGCTATGCCCCCACAAATCCCGCCACCAAATAATCCATGCATAGCAGACGTACTTTTCCCATAGCTCTCTCTCTCTCTCTCTCTCTCATCCCCTCTCCACCCCTGTAGAAAGAAACATAAATCTAATAAAGACAACTGTCAACTTTCTTTATGTTGTGATTTTTTGAAAAGTTTGTAATGGAAAGCCAAGTTAATAGATTATTTTTTAATTTGTAAAAATGGATTTGAAGAAATTAAATATGCTATTTCTGTTACTTTATTTTCAACCTTGCCTCCAGGCAAAACACAGATTGACTGTTGTGAGGCCAGTTTTATTGGTTCATTATGCAACAGTTTATTAGTTCATTAATGCCCTGAAAAGGCAAACAAAGAACTGTCCCCTCTCTCTTTTGCTCACTCCCTGTTCCTCTCTTTCTCTCCCTTTTCTCTCTTCCCTATCTATCTATCTATCTATCTATCTATCTATCTATCTATCTATCTATCTATCTATCTATCCTAGTAGTGATCTCGTAGCCTGAAAAGAAAAGATGAAAAACTGATTTTAAAATATATATATTTAAAAAAGATAGACTGATTTCAGCTGCAGACTGAAGAGGAGAGAAGTGTAGCGGGGGAGAGGAGAAGAAGAGAAGAGTGGGTTCTTGGAACAATATAAAAGACCTAATCACCCTGGACAGCTGACAGTGGGAGAGAGAGAGAGAGAACCTCACATAGTTGTCAGGATTGTCAGTAAGGTTGAAGGAGTGGTGAGGCCAGGAGAGCTCTGCCCAAACAAGAGCAGCGGTCTGGTGGAGCAAGAAAACAAAGTCTGTGTTTTGTCTACAGGCTACAACGCTCAGGGGCTGAAGGAGAGGGAGTGTTTGGTGTGCTCTCGCAAACACACACACACACACACATACAGGGGCGCACACACAGGCACAGGCACAGGCATACAAACAGGAGAGTAGAAATGCAGACTTCTTTGACGAATGAAGGCACATAGAGTGTCTTCAGAAAGTATTCATACCCCTTGACTTATTCCACGTTTTCTTGTGTTACAGCCGGAGTTCAAAGTGGATTACATTGATTTTTTTTTCTTACCCATCTATCCAAAAACATGTTTTTAGACATTTTAGAACTTTAAAGAAAAATTTAATACAGAAATATCTAATTTACTTAAGTATTCACACCCCTGAGCCAATACTTTGTAGAAGCACCTTTGGCAGTGATTACAACTGTGAGTGTTTCTATGTAAGTTTTTAAGCGCTTTCACACCTGGATTGTGCAACATTTGCTCATTATTATTTAAAAAATATTCAAGCTCTGTCAAATTGGTTGTTGATCATTGATAGACACCCATTTTCAGAGCTTGTCATAGATTTTCAAGTAGATTTAAGTCAAAACTGTAACTCGGCCACTCAGGAACATTCACCATCTTCATGGTAACATTTGATAGTATAGATTTTGCCTTGTATTTTAGGTTATTGTCCTGCTGAAAAGTGAATTCATCTCCCAGTGTCTGGTGGAAAGCTGACTGAACCAGGTTTTCCTCTTTGATTTTGCCTGTGCTTAGCTCCATTCTGTTTATTTTTTATCCTGAAAAACTCACCCGTTCTTAACGATAACAAGCATACCCATAACATGATGCAGCCACCACTATGCTTGAAAATATGGAGAGTGGTATTCAGTAATGAATTGTATTAGATTTGCACCAAACATAACATTTTGTATGCAGGACAAAAATGTAATTGCTTTGCCAAATTATTTTGCAGTATTACTTTAGTGCTTTGTTGCGAACAGGATGCATGTTTTGGAATATCTTTATTCTGTACAGGCTTCCTTCTTTTCACTCTATCAATTAGGTTAATAATGTGGAGCCCTTAAATTCTGTAACTGTTTTAAAGTTACAATTGGCCTCATTATGAAATCCCTGAGTAGTTTCCTTCCTCTCCAGCAACTGAGTTAGAAAGGACTTCTGTATCCATTACAAAGTGTAATTAATAACTTCATCAGGCTCAAAGGGATATTCGATGTTGACTTTTTCAGAAAGCATAATTCCACTTTGACATTATGGGGTATTGTCTGTAGGCCAGTGGCAAAGCAATCTCAATTGAATCCATTTTAAATTCAGGCTGTAACACAAACAAAATGTGGAAAAAGTCAAGGGGTGTGAATACTTTCTGAAGGCACTGATAAGTGCACAATCAATCACACTTGCATACAGAACGCAAACACACACACACACACACACATGCACCAACACATGCGCTCGCACACACACGTGTGCACACAGTGTCTTGGGGAATGTGACCTTTTCCCGAAAGCCTCCCTCTTTCCTGCCCTCCTCTCCCTCTCTCCTTATGTGAAGATGGAAAGGGTTAGAGGTTAGCTTTTGGGGGGTTCTAGATTAGGTTTCACATGACTGAACACCTTTGTTGGAGCAGGCCGGCAGAAAGGAAACGTCCAGGAGGTTTGCCATGTCTGTCCGAGGGTGAGGGAGATGGGGGTGGAGGGGGTTAGGGAGAGGGGGACGGGTAAAAAGAGAGAAAGAGAGAGAGAGAGAGAGAGAGAGAAAGAGTGAGAGAGAGAGAGAGAGAAAGAGAGAGAGAGAGAGAGAGAGAGAGAGAGAGAGAGAGAGAGAGAGAGAGAGAGAGAGAGAAAAAGAAAGAAAGAAATAAAGAAAGAAAGAAAGAAAAAGAAAGAAAGGGAGAGAAAGAAAGGGAGAGAGAGAGAGAGAGAGAGAGAGAGAGAGAGAGAGAGAGAGAGAGAAAAAAGAAAGAAAGAAATAAAGAAAGAAAGAAAGAAAGAAAGAAAGAAAGAAAGGGAGGGAGGGAGAGAAAGAAGGAGAGAGAGAGAAAACCGCTAGAAAATGTATAGAAACTCTCCCCCCCACATCAACTTCCCCTTCAACTGCCCCTCTCCCTCCCCCTGTCCCTCCCCACTCTCTCCTCCACATCCTCCCCCACCATGAGGCTTCTGTGTGGGGTTGTGGCCAGGCAGGCAGAGTGGGATCCATGCCTGTCGGCCCTGTCGGGGCTTCTTCCCCCTCCATGGCCACACAGAGAGAAGAAAGAGGCAGAAGAGTAAAGTGTGTAGCAGATCACAGAACCCCCTTCAGGAACATCTGACAACTCAAGTGTGAGGCAGTGGCTCCGTCCCAAGTGGAACACTATTTATTCCCTATAGTGCGCTACTTTTCACCAGGGCCCATGGCTCTGGACAAAGGTAGTGCACTTTATTGGGAATGGAGTGCCATTTTGGGACCAAGCCAATATGTGGGGGGAGAAAAATACGTCTTGGCAATGGACTGGTGGTTTTGGGTTGTGAAACGTTCCTTTGAGGGCTTTAGGCCAAGGAAACGACCTGCAGCAGTTTAAACACAACTCCTCGCCAAGGTGGGACTGGTGACAGAAACGTTTCAACTTTGACCCTGTGTCTTCGGCACCAACACAGGCTTTTTAGGGGTCATTTGGGGCAACGTTGACCCTGTGTCTGCGGCACCAACACAGGCTTTTTAGGGGCATTTGGGGCAACGTTGCCCTGTACCGTACATCACATGTTCTCCTATATGTCAGTTTAGCGTATTGTCACACGTTTGTCAGTTAGTGAGTCAGAGTGTTCTAGGGCTTTCCACGGGTCAGGACGCAGGGGTCGGTTAGTTCGCCCGGAGGGGGGTAGATTCCAGAGTCCGTCCGCCTCTAACAGGAACAGGAAATGAGGTCATAGTCTGCCCTTGAACCAGGAGTGTGGCGCTTAAAGTGGCGCAATGTCCCAACTGCCTGTAAAAAGGGTCATGTTATCACTGACCTCGGCTCTTTGTCTCGCTCTCTCTCTCTCTCTCTCTCTCTCTCTCTCTCTCTCTCTCTCTCTCTCTCTCTCTCTCTCTCTCTCTCTCTCTCTCCTCTCTTCTCTCTCTCTCTCTCTCTCTCTCTCTCTCTCTCTCTCTCTCTCTCTCTCTCTCTCTCTCTCTCTCTCTCTCTCTCTCTCCCTCTCTCTCTCTGCTGTGTGTACAGTACAGCAATAGACAGTAGGGCACCAGTTTACAGCACCATCAATAAAGGGCCAAAGTTCAGCCCCTGTCTTTTTCCGTGCTATTAAGGAATGACACTGCACATTTCTGTAACTGGGCATAGGGCAGTCCACTGACCTTTCAACCTAGTACATTATACTCGCATTGCCTGATGCCTGACCATGTGACCTTAACAGAAACTAAACCTCAGGCCATAGTTTGTCCTGGTCAGGAAAAAACCTAATAGCCTGACTACATAAGGTAGCCTAGTGGTTAGAATTAGGGGGGGGGGGGGAGATACCTAGTCAGTTGTGTCTTCCGCATTTAACCCAACCCCTCTGAATCAGAGAGGTGTAGGGGACTGCCATAATCGACAGCCACATCTTCAGAGCCCGGGGAACAGCCTTTCTCAGAGGCAGAACAACAGATTTTTACGTCAACTCAGGAATTCAATCCAGCAACCTTTTGGTGACTGGCCCAACGCTCTAACCACTAGGCTACCTACCGGCTAGTAACTGATCGGTGGCTAGTTCGAATACCTGAGGTGAAAAATATGTCAATGTGCCCATGAGCAAGGCACTAAACCCTAATTTGCTCCACGGGTGCCCTGTAAACAACACATTTTACTGCACCTATCCGATGTATATGATAATTAAAGATATATATATATTATTTTTTACATATAACATACATAATTACTAAATCACTAGTTCCTCTGTGTTTAGTTCTCTCTCGCCAGCATGTCAGGTAAAGGTGTGTGAGTGTGTGTGTGTGTGTGATCTGTATCCCTGTGGGGGCAGTGTGTTTCTTGAGCTGGTCCAGTTGATGGGGGGGTGAGAGGGGTCCTGGAGATTCTGGACGTTTCGCCACCCTTCTGAAACGGTACGCCACCCTGCTCCCAAGGTCCCTGGCCCCTCAGGGGTGAGGAGGGGTGAGGGAGGAGGAGGGAGGTGAGAGGGTGGAATAGTCACATGCTTCACCTGCTTGACTGGCTTTATACCACCCTGAGCATGTTTTCCCCTCTCTCTGGCATGTGTGTGTCTGGTTTGTGTAATGTGTGCATGTGTTTTGTGTGTGTGTGTGTGTGTGTGTGTGTGTGTGTGTGTGTGTGTGTGTGTGTGTGTGTGTGTGTGTGTGTTTTGTGTGTGTGTGTGTGTGTGTGTGTGTGTGCATGCTTCTTAGAATGTGTGTGCTAGTACACCTGCAGTGCTTGCTGTTTGGGGTTTTAGGCTGGGTTTCTGTACAGCACTTTGAGATATCAGCTGATGTACGGAGGGCTTTATAATAATACATTTGATTTTTTGTTGTTGTTGATTTTTTAGTATCTGTATCATTATACAGAATTAGCTATAGCTTGAGAATGTTCATTTGCCTGTTAGTGTGTGCGTGCCTGTGTATTAACACGCAACCCTGTCTGTGTATCAGTAAGGCTGCCAATGGGCCTCCCCATCCTCTCACCCCCTAACCAGTGGGCCTCCCCATCCTCTCACCCCCTAACCAGTGGGCCTCCCCATCCTCTCACCCCCTAACCAGCGGGCCTCCTCATCCTCTCAGCCTCTTAACCAGAGGGCCTCACCATCCTCCCACCCCCTAACCAGTGGGCCTCAATATTCTCTCACCCCATAAACCACCGGGCCTCCCCATCCTCTCACCCCCTAACCAGCGGGCCTCCCCATCCTCTCACCCCCTCACCAGCGGGCCACCCCATCCTCTCACCCCCTAACCAGTGGGCCTCCCCATCCTCTCACCCCCTAACCAGTGGGCCTCCCCATCCTCTCACCCCCTAACCAGCGGGCCTCCTCATCCTCTCACCCCCTAACCAGTGGGCCTCCCCATCCTCTCACCCCCTAACCAGTGGGCCTCCTCATCCTCTCACCCCCTAACCAGCGGGCCTCCTCATCCTCTCACCTCCTAACCAGCGGGCCTCCTCATCCTCTCACCCCCTAACCAGTGGGCCTCCCCATCCTCTCACCCCCTCACCAGCGGGCCTCCTCATCCTCTCACCCCCTAACCAGCGGGCCTCCTCATCCTCTCACCCCCTAACCAGCGGGCCTCCTCATCCTCTCACCCCCTAACCAGCGGGCCTCCCCATCCTCTCACCCCCTCACCAGTGGGCCTCACCATTCTCTCACCCCATAAACCAGCGGGCCTCCCCATCCTCTCACCCCCTCACCAGCGGGCCTCCCCATCCTCTCACCCCCTAACCAGCGGGCCTCCCCATCCTCTCACCCCATAAACCAGTAGGCCTCCCCATCCTCTCACCCCCTAACCAGCGGGCCTCCCCATCCTCTCACCCCCTAACCAGCGGGCCTCCCCATCCTCTCACCCACTAACCAGCGGGCCTCCCCATTATCTCACCCCGTAAACCAGGGGTCCCTTCCAAGGGCCACTCCTCAGACAACCCATTCCCTGGTTCTATGGCCTTTATGGGGGCTGCCTGAGACACTAGTGCTTGGCAGAACCCTGACTGAATGGGCCTCGACCCACAAAGCACTTTGTCAGTCATTGTGGTCAACTTGTCTTGTTTTTATGTAGCCTAGTCGCACAGCTGCTGGGGCCTGTTCAAAGATAGTGGGGAGAGGGGAGAGGGGAGAGGGGAGAGGGGAGAGGGGAGAGGGGAGTGGGGAGAGGGGCTACTCTGGAGGAGCTCCTTGAAAGGGACAAACAAACAAAGCATGAAACCCGAGCCAGACCTCAATGAGGAGTACACAAAAACACACACTCACAAAATAAAACGTCTTACCTAATTGCTAATTGCACCTTGGTGGATTTCGTCTTCCGGCCAATCAGGGGTGAGTTTGTAAGTGTATGTGTCTCCCAGCCCTTGGAAGGGCCACAAAAGACTCGGCCCTCGGCCCTCGAGGCCCTGAGAGGACAGACAGCCCTATTGGCTGAACTCGTCCCATTCAGATGGTCTGGCCTAGACTCACACACAGGTGTGCCCTCACTGCCTGACATCTCCATGCCTTTAAGTGTGCCATTGAAAACAAGACAGAGAGGAGGAGAGAGGAAACCAGAGGGAGTGAAAGAGATAAAGTGTAAAAAACAAGGAGATTTTAAAATAAAAGACAGTGGCTCTTTTGCTTTTCAGCGACTCTCCCACGCTCCCCAGAAACTCCAACCTAACCTCTTGTTTATGACAACATACACTGTGACAATATACTGACAACATATTTCCCTTTATGTGTTTATGTTTATATTTGGATAAATATATTGCAAACAACCTACATATACTGTATATCATAGATATGTGTTATATTTAGCATATATGTTTCTCCTAGATCTGTACCCGTCCTGTGTTGTTGTATATGAGTACCTTCTCCAGACAGAGACACAGACAGACAGACAGACAGACAGACAGACAGACAGACAGACAGACAGACAGACAGACAGACAGACAGACAGACAGACAGACAGACAGACATGGCCAGTGAGTGTCTCAACGCCAAGGCCAATTGAGAGGTGGCTGTTCCAAGTCCAGAGGGTTAGATAGATATTCATCCATTATTCATCATGGCTAAGTTTAAATAATTCCCTCTAGGATTGGTCTGGTCTGGGGGACACACTGCTTTGCTGGGGTAACGGTTGGGAATTGGACTGGGGTGGCTGGGGCGACTGGCTGGGAGGGGGGCATAGGGGAGGGAGTGTGAGGTAGGGCGGGGGGTCGGAGAATTAGATGCAAATATGCCTTTGATAGCTTTCACAGTCTGGGGGTCCCTTTCTGTTTCTGGATATTCATATTAACCTAATCTTTCTAAACAGTTTAAGTCCTGGAGGGTGAGATGGGGACTGGGGAGAGATGGGGACTGGGGAGAGATGGGGACTGGGGAGAGATGGGGACTGGGATGAGATGAGGACTGAGGTGAGATTGGGACTGGGGAGAGATGGGGACTGGGGAGAGAGGGGGACTGGGAGAGATGGGGACTTGGGAGGGCTGGGATGGACCACAGAGGGGGTTCTAGGGAGAAGCAGCAGGGGGTTCTAAAGGGGAGGGAATGGGGATGAATGGGGTCTCCTGTGACCTGGATCAATGGCAGGTCTGGGGCAGGAACGGGCTGGCTGGGCTGGCAGGACGCCCGCTGGGGTGTGTTTGTGACCACTGGTGTGTGTGTGTGGCCGTCAGGGACATGTAGACCCAGAGACCGAAACCCTTACCAGACAGAGTGGATGGTTGCAGACCTAGCGAACTCTGACCTCTGTTGGCCCTGTTGTCTCTACTCACACAATACATGGACAATATACAGATACACACACACACACACACACACACACACACGCACGCACGCACGCACGCACGCACGCACACACACACACACACACACACACACACACACACACACACACACACACACACACACACATACATACTGTTCTCAGACACAAACCCAGATACACATGGACAAATGCACGCACTTTTTCTCTCTATCTATCTCATATCGATATCTCATATCGTTCTCTCTATCTCTCATATGTATCTCTCTATTTATTTCTCTCTATCTCTCATATCTACCTCTCTCTCTTTCTGTTCTTCACACATGGCTCGTGATTTATTTGTCTAGTTCATTGTCCGCTGCCAGGGCCGTCTCTCTGTCTCTGTGTTGTGTCTGCTACTTCCCTCCCTCAAGGCAGCTGGTCCAGGGGACTTCCTCACTGGAGAGGGAGGTCCCTTCATGCTGGAAAACCAACACAATGAAAACACCAGTTAGTAGTGAAACATTGCAGAGAGAGAGAGAGGACGTGTGAAGGAGTCACTTATATTGACCCACGGATGCTAAAAAACATTCCTACTGTAGAGTTCAAAGTGCAAGAGCTGACGACGGACGGGAAGGGGGTGGGAGGGGGAATGAGAGGAGAGGTGGGGTTCTCCCCCGTCCTCTAGCCAGCTGGACCCCTGGTCTCCCCTCTCCACAGGCCTCCCCACTGGTCCCTCCCCCTCTCTCTGGTAGTCTGCTAGGATCGTCTCGTCCAGGGTCAGCCAGTTCCTAACCAGGGTGTCTGGGTTTCCGTCCTCTACTCTACTACTGCTGTAGAGTCTCAGGGGCTTCAGGAGAATGGGAAGAAGACCAGACAGAGCAGTGGGACACACATGAATACACAGGAACGGATACACACACACATGCACACACACACAGACACACACAGGAACGGATACACACACACACACACACACACACACACACACACACACACACACACACACACACACACACACATACACACACACACACACAAACATACACACACACACACACACACACACACACACACACGCACACACACACACACACACACACACGCACACACACACACACACACACACACACACACACACACACACACACACACACACACACACACACACACACACACACACACACACACACACACACACACACACACACACACACACACACACACACACACACACACACACACACAACGGACACACACACACACACACACACACACACACACACACACACACACACACACACACACACACACACACACACACACACACACACACACACACACACACACACACACACACACACACAGGAACGGACACACACACACACACACACACACACACACACACACACACACACACACACACACACACACACACACACACACACACACACACACACACACACACACACACACACACATAAACTCAATAACTGTACATCTGTCCCGCCTTCTCTCCTCCTGGCAGACGAAATAGAAGCCACCAGTCACTTAGAGCAGTTGTAACAGATGACCCATGTTAGGAAGACATGATGGTGTGAGGTGACACACACACCAGGAACTTTGAAAGGGTCAAGTTCATTGTTTTCCTTTGAGATGTTTTTGATTCCATAAGCTCCTAGTCTCTATACACGTCTGTAAACGTGCAGCACGACAGCTCAGTAAACGTCTGGGAGAGTGTAACTCGTCTGGGAATGATCCTAACTGTGTCATTATAACTATTATTATGATCAATTTGAATAGTCTGATTCTAATCGTGTTTATTGTCATATCAACTTTGAGGGGAGGGGGAGGCTAATGAGTGTTGTTATTTACATGGTAAGGAGACGAAGGGGCCGTAATAACGGTCCGCGTTCTCCATGTGAATGTGATCGTTCTTTTATTCAGACCGGAGCTGGTGGGGGGGGGGGGCATTGTCTGGGGGGGCCAGTCCAGGCTGATCAACACATATAAATCTCTTTCAAACTGCCCTCCCTTTCAATCGAAGAGACCCTTCCAGACATTTGTGTACATATGCATATGTGTGTGTGTGTATGTATGTGTGTGTGTGTGTGTGTATGCATGTGTGTGTGTGTATGTATGTGTGTGTGTGTGTGTATGCATGTGTGTGTATGCATGTGTGTGTGTGTGTATGCATGTGTGTGAATGCATGTGTGTGTGTGCGTGTTGTCCTAGCCTGTGCGTATTTAGTGTTGCCAAATAATAGTATCCTTCAATAAAGAAGAGAAGGGGCGGGGGTGAGGGCTAGGGGGGTGTTGGTGGTTGGGAAGGGGGAGGGGGTCTTGGGACCCCGTTCCCAGACACACACTGACCTTTCCAACCAGACAGGGATAGGGGGCCAAGGAGAGGGCGCGGGAGGGGTTGTATCATGGACTCTGAACCAGCCCAGTTCCCTCTGTCCTGCTGAGTTTGACCCCCCTCCAATATACACCCCTCCTCATCCCCTTCTCCTCTCCTCTTTTGTTGGACTCTGTCATTGTGTTCCTGTGAGGGGAACGTTCTGTATGCGTAAAGGGGCTCACAGGGCCTGGCAGCTTTGGACCTTTGCAAATCAATTTGTCTGAGCTGGCGAGGAGGCCGTCCCACACTGAAGAACAGAGGAGCAGGGTAGCGGGGAGAAGAAGGGGGACCCACGAAAAATGTACCTCTCTCTCCCCCTCTGACATCACAGCATTCTTCACCACTCCAGTGTAAACAGCATCCGTCCAATGAGAACCGTTCAGCTAATGAGGTGGTAATAATAGAATTATAGCCACTGTATTTCCCCGTTCAGGTCAGTAAGGCTGTTAGTTCTATTTCTATCGGCAATTACATTTGAGGTAATAAAGGGATGATTTACGAGGTATTGATATTGACCTATAGGGTGGATCCTAGCCATGGTCTGGACTAGAAATACTGTAGAATAGACACTTCTAGTTTTGTTGAAAACAATCGCCCCTCTGTGATCACTCTCAAAGTGGAGACATACAAGGGAATGTAAAATACAACTCTCTCTGTCTCTCTCTCTCTCTCTCTCTCTCTCTCTCTCTCTCTCTCTCTCTCCCTCTCTCTCTCTCTCTCTCTCTCTCTCTCTCTCTCTCTCTCTCTCTCTCTCTCTCTCTCTCTCTCTCTCTCTCCTCTCTCTCCTCTCTCTCCTCTCTCTCTCTCTCTCTCTCTCTCTCTCTCTCTCTCTCTCTCTCTCTCTCTCTCTCTCTCTCTCTCTCTCTCTCTCTTTCTCCCTCCCTCCCTCTCCCCCCTCTTTCTCCCTCTCTCTCTCTTTCTCTCTCTCTCTCTCTCTCTCTCTCTCTCTCTCTCTCTCTCTCTCTCTCTCTCTCTCTCTCTCTCTCTCTCTCTCTCTCCAGACAGACAGACCCAGCCTCCCTCCTCCCTAAGGTACACAGGCATTAAGCATGTGTGCTGGTCGATGATCAATACTTGTCACTCTGCTCTGGTCACGCCTTGTTTCTGTATACCCCTGGCCCCCCTGAGCACAATGGTATGGTAGTCTCTGACCGTCACACACACACACACACACACACACACACACACACACACACACACACACACACACACACACACACACACACACACACACACACACACACACACACACACACATGCACACATACACACATGCACACACACACATATGCACAGATGCACGGGGTGGATAGGCCCAGACAGCTGGGGTCAGGCCACAAGGCCAAGGTCTCTCCTCCTCCCCTCTATCCCTCCCTGACACGTCAACTCTCTGACCAGTCAGGAACAGGGGTTGGGGGTGGGGTGGGTCGATGGCTGGAGGTAATGGGAAGGAGAGGAAGGGAGAGAGGGGCTAAACGAGTGGTTCACCATCATCAATAACTAGTGGATGGTGTAGATGCCTTGTATGCATCAAACAGTTACTGAGCAGTTCAGAGGTGATGGTGCCGATTCTGAACTGTCCTGGCTACTTTTTCAACAGTAACTTTTCGTGCTTAAAAAAATGTGGTCATCTACCAAGGGTGTGTTTCAAGGCATTGCAAACATCCTTATTACGTAAACCTTGGCTCATATACAGCAGTATATTACAATATCCTCCAGCCTTCCTCGGTAGCCAGAGAAGACAAGGAAGGAGAGAAGAGAGAGGGAGGAGAGAAGAGAGAGGGAGGAGAGAAGAGAGAGGGAGGGGTCGCTAGTAAAGAAAAAGTGAAGCCAGCTTCCTCACAGTGTCTGAGGGGATTTCACTCATTTACCAAGAAGGGTTTTTCACTTATTTTATTTTTTCTCTCTCTCCTCTCGCCTCTCTTTCTCTCCTCTCTCGTTCTCTCTTCTCTCTCCTCTCTTCTCTCTTCTCTCTTCTCTCTCCTCTCTTCTCTCTCCTCTCTTTCTCTCTTCTCTCTTCTCTCTCCTCTCTTCTCTCTCCTCTCTTTCTCTCTTCTCTCTCCTCACTTCTCTCTTCTCTCTCCTCTCTTCTCTCGCCTCTCTTTCTCTCTTCTCTCTTTCTCTCCTCTCTCTCCTCTCTTCTCTCTTCTCTCGCCTCTCTTTCTCTCTTCTCTCTTTCACTCTTCTCTCTTCTCTCTTCTCTCTTCTCTCTCCTCTCTCCTCTCTTCTCTCTCTCTCTCTTCCTCTCTTCTCTCTCCTCACTTCTCTCTTCTCTCTCCTCTCTTCTCCCTTCTCTCTTCTCTCTCCTCTCCTCTCTTCTCTCTCTTTCTCTCTCCTCTCTTCTCTCTCCTCTCTTTCTCTCTCCTCTCTTCTCTCTCCTCTCTTTCTCTCTTCTCTCTTCTCTCTCCTCTCTTCTCTCTCCTCTCTTTCTCTCTTCTCTCTCTCACTTCTCTCTTCTCTCTCCTCTCTTCTCTCTTCTCTCTTCTCTCTCCTCTCTCCTCTCTCCTCTCTTCTCTCTCCTCTCTTTCTCTCTCCTCTCTTCTCTCTCCTCTCTTTCTCTCTTCTCTCTTCTCTCTCCTCTCTTCTCTCTCCTCTCTTTCTCTCTTCTCTCTCCTCACTTCTCTCTTCTCTCTCCTCTCTTCTCTCTTCTCTCTTCTCTCTTCTCTCTTCTCTCTCCTCTCTTCTCTCTCCTCTCTTTCTCTCTTCTCTCTCCTCACTTCTCTCTTCTCTCTCCTCTCTTTCTCTCTCCTCTCTTCTCCCTTCTCTCTTCTCTCTCCTCTCTGCCTCTCCTTTTCTTTCCTGACACCAGAGACCCTTGGTCGGCCAAGTCTCTGAGATAAGGAAGTAGAGGGCCAAGTTTACCACTACAGATAAGACCTAATTGAGGGGTAATAAAAAGATAAAGGAAAGGAGGAGAGGAAGACTGAGGGAAGACAAAGGAGGGAATTGAGACGCCTGAGAAATGATTGATTGGAGCGTTGACACTTTGACTCATATCTTACAGATATCAGCAACAGCTTGGCTCAGCCTCAAGTCACCGTCACGACTACTCTGCAATTGTGTGCGTATGTGTGTGTGTCCATATGTGTGTGTTTGTAGGTGTGTGTACACACTATGTGCTCGAGCTAGCATACCAGACAACCAACCATTAGGACAAACTACGAACACCAGCCTAGACCTGCTGGTTGTAAAGTACAGAGCTGACTGTTTCTACCAGTTTGTAAGCTATGTAATCAGAAGGTTAATTATATACCTGTATAGGCTATTATGCTGGCTTAGAATGCTCACTGACATTTATTTGGTCATATTGTTAACAAAAACATTACCGGAACAAATACTTTGATTTAAGGACCAATTATTTCATAAATGACTTTGGGAAGTAGATAACTGAATGGACACAGAACTTTCAACGTTAAGTGTGTAAGTTGAGTGTGGATACTGTGAAGGGGCTCCAGTTTAAAAGTGAAGACAGTAGTGTGTGGATTCTTTGAGGGCTCCAGTTTAAGTGTGTAAGACAGTAGTGTGAGGATACTGTGAGGGCTCCAGTTTAAGTGTGTAAGACAGTAGAGTGTGGATACTGTGAGGGCTCCAGTTTAAGTGTGTAAGTTGAGTGTGGATACTGTGAGGGCTCCAGTTTAAGTGTGTAAGACAGTAGTGTGTGGATACTGTGAGAGCTCCAGTTTAAGTGTGTAAGACAGTAGAGTGTGGATACTGTGAGGGCTCCAGTTTAAGTGTGTAAGACAATAGTGTGTGGATACTGTGAGGGCTCCAGTTTAAGTGTGTAAGACAGTAGTGTGTGGATACTGTGAGGGCTCCAGTTTAAGTGTGTAAGACAGTAGAGTGTGGATACTGTGAGAGCTCCAGTTTAAGTGTGTAAGACAGTAGTGTGTGGATACTGTGAGGGCTCCAGTTTAAGTGTGTAAGACAGTAGTGTGTGGATACTGTGAGGGCTCCAGTTTAAGTGTGTAAGACAGTAGTGTGTGGATACTGTGAGGGCTCCAGTTTAAGTGTGTAAGTTGAGTGTGGATACTGTGAGGGCTCCAGTTTAAGTGTGTAAGACAGTAGTGTGTGGATACTGTGAGAGCTCCAGTTTAAGTGTGTAAGACAGTAGAGTGTGGATACTGTGAGGGCTCCAGTTTAAGTGTGTAAGACAGTAGTGTGAGGATACTGTGAGGGCTCCAGTTTAAGTGTGTAAGACAGTAGAGTGTGGATACTGTGAGGGCTCCAGTTTAAGTGTGTAAGACAGTAGAGTGTGGATACTGTGAGGGCTCCAGTTTAAGTGTGTAGACAGTAGAGTGTGGATACTGTGAGGGCTCCAGTTTAAGTGTGTAAGACAATAGTGTGTGGATACTGTGAGAGCTCCAGTTTAAGTGTGTAAGACAGTAGAGTGTGGATACTGTGAGGGCTCCAGTTTAAGTGTGTAAGACAGTAGTGTGTGGATACTGTGAGGGCTCCAGTTTAAGTGTGTAAGACAGTAGAGTGTGGATACTGTGAGGGCTCCAGTTTAAGTGTGTAAGACAGTAGAGTGTGTATACTTTGAGAGCTCCAGTTTAAGTGTGTAGACAGTAGTGTGTGGATACTGTGAGGGCTCCAGTTTAAGTGTGTAAGACAGTAGAGTGTGGATACTGTGAGGGCTCCAGTTTAAGTGTGTAAGACAGTAGTGTGTGGATACTGTGAGGGCTCCAGTTTAAGTGTGTAAGACAGTAGAGTGTGGATACTGTGAGGGCTCCAGTTTAAGTGTGTAAGACAGTAGAGTGTGTATACTTTGAGAGCTCCAGTTTAAGTGTGTAGACAGTAGAGTGTGGATACTGTGAGGGCTCCAGTTTAAGTGTGTAAGACAGTAGTATGTGGATACTGTGAGGGCTCCAGTTTAAGTGTGTAAGACAGTAGTGTGTGGATACTGTGAGGGCTCCAGTTGGTGTACCATGTGACCACTGGCCCCTGTCTCCGCTTCCTTCCTCTCTGGAGGTCTGTGAACAGTGTGTGTCCTGTTACTGCTCTCCCTCGGGTTCCTCTGAGGCCATGAGGGGCCCAGGATGTGTGTGTGTGTGTGTGTGTGTGTGTGTGTGTGTGTGTGTGTGTGTGTGTGTGTGTGTGTGTGTGTGTGTGTGTGTGTGTGTGTGTGTGTGTGTGTGTGTGTGCGTGTGCGTGCGCGTGCGAGTGCGTGTGTGTGTGTGTGTGTGTGTGTTTGTTTTGCATCTGTCCACAGGTCACACTTGGTTACAGACAGGGTGTCATGTTGAAACAGACCTAGTTCCTGATTCTTGGAAGAGTGGACACCTGCATCAGTATAATGGGTCATCGACATGTACACACACCCCAACACATACAGTACATATAGAACATATTGCACAGCCAGAGTTTCTCAAACTCTTTCCCGGGGCCCCTGGGTGCATGTTTTGGTTGACATAAACGCTGACTCGTGTCATCAAAGCTTGATGATTAGTTGGTTATTTGCATCAGCTTTGTAGTGCAGGGTACAAAAACCAGGGGGGGAAACCAAAATGTGCATCGGACCGAGTTTGGAGAACATCTCCCTTCACCGTTTGACCTTCAATCTAAGTCTGTCTGTTCTGTTCTCTCTTCTGTACACACACCTAACTAGCCTGGCCCCTATATTACTGCCCACACACTCTAACTCTCCGAGTCAGTGTCTGTCTGTCTGTCTGTCTGTCTGTCTGTCTGTCTGTCCGTCCGTCCGTCCGTCCGTCCGTCCGTCCGTCCGTCCGTCCGTCCGTCCGTCCGTCCGTCTGTCTGTCTGTCCGTCTGTCTGTCTGTCTGTCCGTTTATCTGTGCATGTGTGCACATGTGTGTACATATCTGCATGTGTGTCTGTGTGAGGTGTTGCTCAGGACTGTTCATTAACATGTTGTATGTGTACTGTCAGAGATTAGGCTGTAGGAGGGTCTGAGGTCACGTGGTCTCCTGATGTCTCAGCTTAGTTTAACACAGTGTTCTCACTGTTTATGTAGCATGGTGTGTGTGTGAGAATGTGTTTGTGAGAGTGTGTGTGTGTGTGGTTTGGGTTACAGAGCTCCGTGGTTTGGGTCTGGGTCATAACCATGGCCTGGCAGTCTTGGAGGGCATGGGGTAATGCTTTTCAGACCTGTTTTTCTCTTTCTCCTTTGTTTGCTTGTATGTTCTCTCTCTCTCTCTCTCCCTCTCTCTCCCCTGCCTCTATTTCGATGTCTTATCACACACACCCCTCTATACACACAGTGACCCTAATGCAGGCCAGACCCTCTCTCTCTCTCTGTCTCCCCTCCCTTCCGTCTGCCCCGATCTCTCTCTCTCTTCGTCTGTCTATTGTAGCCGAGTGGGACTGCGGCGCGTTGCTCTGCCTTGGAGCGCGGCCAAATGGACCAGCGGAGCTTGTTTGGAAAGCTTTCAGTCAGAAAGCCACTTTTTGGCAGTGAGTGCTGCTGAAGCCTCAGAAGAAGGCTGGAGTTGCTAAAATAAATAATGGTTTCGGTGAGGAGAGGAGGGAGGAGGAGAGGAGGGAGGAGGAGAGGAGGGAGGAGGGAGGAAGGAGGAGGGAGGAGGAGAGGAGGGAGGAGGAGAGGAGGGAGGAGGAGATGAGGGAGGAGGGGGGAGGAGGAGAGGAGGGAGGAGGGAGGAGGGGGGAGGAGGAGGAGGGGAGGGAGGGGGGGGTGAGGAGTGGAGGGAGGAGGGAGGAGGGAGGAGGGAGGAGGGGTGAGGAGAGGGGGGGAGGAGAGAATGGAGGAGGGAGGAGGGAGGGATGAGGAGAGGGAGGGAGGATGGAGGAGGGGTGAGGAGAGGGAGGGAGGAGGGAGGAGGGGTGAGGAGAGAGGAGGGAGGGAGGGAGAGAGGATGGGTGAGGAGAGGAGGGAGGAGGGAGGAGGGGTGAGGAGAGGAGGGAGGGGTGGGGTGAGGAGAGGACAGGAGGGAGGAGGGAGGAGGGAGGAGGAGAGGAGGGAGGAGGGAGGAGGAGAGGAGGGATGAGGGGGAGGGGTGAGGAGAGGGAGAGAGGATGGGTGAGGAGAGGGAGGGAGGAGGGGTGAGGAGAGGGAGAGAGGAGGGAGGAGGGGTGAGGAGAGGGGGAGGGAGGAGGGGTGAGGAGAGGGAGGGAGGAGGGAGGAGGGGTGAGGAGAGGGAGGGAGGAGGGAGGAGGGGGGGAGGAGAGGAGGGGGAGGGAGGAGGAGAGGAGGGAGGAGGGGTGAGGAGAGGAGGGAGAAGGGAGGAGGGGTGAGGAGAGGAGGAGAGGAGGGAGGAGGAGAGGAGGGAGGAGGGAGGAGGGGTGAGGAGAGGGAGGGAGGAGGGGTGAGGAGAGGACAGGAGGGAGGAGGGAGGAGGGAGGAGGAGGGAGGGAGGGAGGAGGGA
Source organism: Oncorhynchus keta (assembly GCF_023373465.1). Classification (NCBI taxonomy): domain Eukaryota; kingdom Metazoa; phylum Chordata; class Actinopteri; order Salmoniformes; family Salmonidae; genus Oncorhynchus; species Oncorhynchus keta. The sequence goes on along the minus strand of NW_026280186.1, from coordinate 1,315,976 downwards.
GGAGGGAGGAGGGAGAGGAGGGATGAGGAGAGGGAGAGAGGATGGGTGAGGAGAGGGAGGGAGGAGGGGTGAGGAGAGGGAGGGAGGGAGGAGGGGTGAGGAGAGGACCGGGAGGGAGGAGGGAGGAGGGAGGAGGAGGAGAGGAGGGAGGAGGGGTGAGGAGAGGAGGGAGGAGGGGTAAGGAGAGGGAGGGAGGAGGGGTGTGGAGAGGAGGGGAGAGCGGAAAGAAGAGGGGTGAGGAGAGGAGGGACGAGGGGTGATGAGAGTAGGATGGATGAGGAGGGAGGAGGGGTGAGGAGAGTGAGGAGGAGAAGTAAGGAGAGGATGGGGGGTGAGGGAGAGGGGGAGAGGTCTTACAGAGGGCTCCTGTAATTATATCTGTCAATCGACACTGAGCCACATGGACCACCAACGCTTGAGTTTCCCCCCTCTCTTACTCTGTCACTCTCTTTGGCACTGTAACTTGGTTGGAGTGTGTGTGTATGTATGTGTGTGTGTGTGTGTGAGTGTGTGTGTGTTCTGTCTGGGTGGAGTCTGTTTGTGTGCTCCAGAACGACCTGGATATCACACTGGTATTTCACAAGGAACGTTATGCTGATGTCCTGGGGTTAACTAACTATGGAACAGTGGCATGGTTTTGTTCAACTTATTCAGAGTATCTCAAGGGATGGATTGGTCACTAGACAGCATGCATGAATAGGTATAAAGTACCACACACAAACACACACACACACACACACACAACTCTCTCTGTCTCTCTCTGTCTCTGTCTCTCTCTCTCTCTCTCTCTCTCTCTCTCTCTCTCTCCCCCTCCCTCTCTCTCTCTCTCTCTCTCTCTCTCTCTCTCTCTCTCTCTCTCTCTCTCTCTCTCTCTCTCTCTCTCTCTCTCTCTCTCTGTAGTTAGGTGTCCTGGCCTGGTCCAGTTAGGCCTGTCATACACACTCCCCCCTCCTCTGATCACAACCAGACGTCGGTTGGTTCGTCCAGGGATTCGACTCCAGGGACACAATTACCGGGCCGGGCTAAATGTGCCGCCCACACGCTACGGCCCCTTCAAAGGCTTCCCTTCTCCTCCCTCTCTTTCCCTCCTCTGTCACTCTCTCTGTCACTCTCTGTTTTCAACCCGCTCTCTCCACCTCTCGATCCCTTTCTCCATTTAGCCCTCTCTATTCCTCTCTTTCCCTTTTCTCTCACTATGACTCTCTCCCCCTCTCCTCCATCCATCCCCCTCTCCACAGACCCAGAGATGTAGCAGGAGCGGTTACCAAGTGGCTGAGATGATTCCTCTCTAATGAGCTGGACTACTTGGAAACAGCTTTTGTAATGTTACAGACCTATATCTATCCTACCCTGCCTTTCTAAAGGCTTAGAAAGTCAAGTCAACAAACAGATCACAGACCATTTCGAATCCCATTTTACCTTCTCCGCTGTGCAATCTGGTTTCCGAGCTGGTCACGGGTGCACCTCTGCCACGCTCAAGGTCCTAAACGATATCATAACCACCGTTGATAAAAGACAGTACTGTGCAGCTGTATTTATCGACCTGGCCAAGGCTTTCGACTCTGTCAATCACCGCATTCTTATCGGCAGACTCAACAACCTTGGTTTCTCAAATGACTGCCTCGCCTGGTTCACCAACTACTTCTCAAATAGAGTTCAGTGTGTCAAATCGGAGGGCCTGTTGTCCGGACCTCTGGCAGTCTCTATGGGGGTGCCACAGGGTTCAATTCTCGGGCCGACTCTTTTCTCTGTATACATCAATGATGTCACTATTGCTGCTGGTGATTCTCTGATCCACCTCTACGGAGACGATACCATTCTGTATACTTCTGGCCCTTCTTTGGACACTGTGTTAACAAACCTCCGTACGAGCTTCAATGCCATACAATACTCCTTCCGTGGCCTCCAACTGCTCTTCAAAGCAAGTTGAACTAAATGCATGCAACCGATCTCTGTCCGCACCTGCCCGCCTGTCCAGCATCACTAGTCTGGACAGTTCTGACTTAGAATATGTGGACAACTACAAATACCTAGGTGTCTGGTTAGACTGTAAACTCTCCTTCCAGACTCACATTAAGCATCTCCAATCCAAAATTAAATCTAGAATCTGCTTCCTATTTCACAACAAAGCATCCTTCACTCATGCTGCCAAACATACCCTCGTAAAGCTGACAATCCTACCGATCCTTGACTTCGGCGATGTAATTTACAAAAATATTGGATGCAGTCTATCACAGTGCCCCATATACTACCCACCACTGCGACCTGTTTGCTCTCGTTGGCTAGCCCTCGCTTCATATTCGTCGCCAAACCCACTGGCTCCAGGTCATCTATAAGTCTTTGCTAGGTAAAGCCCCACCTTATCTAAGCTCACTGGTCACCATAGCAGCACCCACCCGTAGCACGCGCTCCAGCAGGTATATTTCACTGGTCATCCCCAAAGCCAACACTTCCTTTGGCCACCTTTCTTTCCTGTTCTCTGCTGCCTATGACTGGAACGAATTGCAAAAATCTCTGAAGCTGGAGTCTCACTAACTTTAAGCATCAGCTGTCTGAGCAGCTTAACGATACCTGCACCTGTACACAGCTATCTGTAAATAGCCCACCCAACTACCTCATCCCCATATTGTTATTGATTTTTTTACTCTTTTGCACATCAGTATCTCTACTTGCACATTCATCTTCTGCACATCTATCACTCCAGTGTTTAATTGCTAAATTGTAATTATTTCACCACTATGGCCTATTTATTGCCTTACCTCCCTAATCTTACTACATTTGCACACTGTATATAGATTTTTCTATTGTGTTATTGACTGTACGTTTGTTTATTCCATGTGTAACTCTGTGTTGTTTGTGTCTTACTGCCAGGCTTTATCTTGGCCAGGTCGCAGTTGTAAATGAGAACCTGTTCTAAACTGGCCTACCTGTATAAATAAAGGTGAAAAAAAATAAAAATACAAAAATGTGACAATTATTATTCATCCTGATCTTCTCCTGCCCCAAAGCTGACACACACACACACACACACACACACACACACACACACACACACACACACACACACACACACACACACACACACACACACACACACACACACACACACACACACACACACACACACACACACACACACACACACACACACACACACACACACACACACACACACACACACATGTTTTACGGTCGGTGTCCTTATGAACCCTGACACTGGCAGTGATGGTCCCCTCAGCCTCTTAGAGTGTGTGTGTCAGCTCGGTGTGTGTGTGAAGCGGATGTTGATTTAGCTGTAGGAAGGGGATTAAATGGCTCATTGGTGAAGGGGAGAGCACCAGAGAGTGTGGAGCTGAGAGCTCCGTCCGTCCCTCCTCTCAGTCCCTACCGCCAGGAGAAAAGGGCCATCGGGTCTGAACAAACAAATCACATGGCCATCAAACACTACTGACCCCTGGACCTCTGGGAGTCCATTGACAATCTGTTTTACTGGTCCCCACAGTAAGGAGCCATTTCACTATACGACGGAGCAACAACAACATCATCAAAGGCAAGAGGAGTCGAGGAGCCGAGGAGCCGAGGAGCCGAGGAGCCGAGGAGACGAGGAGCCGAGGAGACGAGGAGCCGAGGAGACGAGGAGCCGAGGAGACGAGGAGCCGAGGAGCCGAGGAGCCGAGGAGCCGAGGAGACGAGGAGCCGAGGAGCCGAGGAGACGAGGAGACGAGGAGTCGAGGAGCCGAGGAGCCGAGGAGCCGAGGAGCCGAGGAGACGAGGAGCCGAGGAGCCGAGGAGCCGAGGAGCCGAGGAGCCGAGGAGCCGAGGAGCCGAGGAGCCGAGGAACAATTCAACTATTGAACTGCCCCCTTGTTAACCATAAAACACAGGGCTCTTGTCAATAAGGCTGTAAAATGGGGAGTGGAGAGTGTTGTTGTTTCTGCTAATGGGAAGTGTGGGAAGCCTGTGTCACCTCCTTTTAAAGTTATGGCCCCTCTTTAGGAGGGTGGAAGTGTGCTTGAAGGCGGTGGGGATGGAGCTGTTCGGGTGATTTAGGGGTGTGGGGTATCGCTAGGGCCATCTGGGACCGTTGGTTGGGTTTGATACTGTACTGTTGTCAGGTGATTGACTGAAGTAGTATTGGTTATTGACTGACTGAAGTAGTATTGATTGACTGAAGTAGTATTGGTTATTTATAGGCCACTTATTGGGAGTATGTGTGTGCTGCCTGTGTGTGTGTGTGTGTATGTGTGTGTGTGTGTTTGTGTGTTGTGTGTCTACGTGGGAGTGTGTGTGTGTGTGTGTGTGTGTGTGGGGGGGTGTATGTGTGTGCGTGTTTTTGTGTGTTGTGTGTCTACATAGGATGGTGTGTGTGTGGGGGGCTGTATGTGTGTGTGTGTGTTTTGTGTGTTGTGTGTCTACGTAGGAGGGTGTGTGTGTGTGGGGGGGGTGTATGTGTGTGTGTATTTTGTGTGTTGTGTGTGTACGTAGGAGGGTGTGTGTGTGTGGGGGGGTGTATGTGTGTGTGTGTTTTTGTGTGTTGTGTGTGTACGTAGGAGGGTGTGTGTGTGTGGTGGGGTGTATGTGTGTGTGTGTTTTTGTGTGTTGTGTGTCTACGTAGGAGGGTGTGTGTGTGGGGGGGTGTATGTGTGTGTGTGTTTTTGTGTGTTGTGTGTCTACGTAGGAGGGTGTGTGTGTGGGGTGGGGTGTATGTGTGTGTGTGTTTTTGTGTGTTGTGTGTCTACATAGGAGGGTGTGTGTGTGTATCACAACTTACAACCAGCTGGCTATGAAAACCCGTCGCTACCTTCACATTCTTCTTCTCTCCTCACAGGTGAGCCGTACACACGTCCCTCTCCGATGTTTCAAACCAACCCAGTGGGTTGAGCTTCGCGTTAAGCCACTATTTGAAACATCCATCTTGCAGCTGACTACATAATCACAGCCATCGGATATCAAAGGCCGACCACAATATTACAGAGAGAGAGAGAGACCGAGAGAGTGAGGTTGAGTCAATGCTTACTACTGGGCTACAGTCAAACCCTGTGGAATGAAGCTATGTCCTAATAACAGGTCTGTAACGTCCGAGCTGTCAAAACATAATCACACAGATCACAAACCCAATCTATTCATTTATTGAAATATGATTTGATAAATAGCTATGTTGCTTCAGTTATCCTCAAGTTGAGGTGGAAGGGTAGCCTAGTGGTTAGCGCATTGGACTCGTAACCGAAAGGTTGCAAGTTCAAATCCCCGAGCTGACAAGGTACAAATCTGTTGTTCTGCCCCTGAACAGGCATTTAACCCACTGTTCCTAGGCTGTCAATGAAAATAAAAATTTCTTCTTAACTGGCTTTCTGAGCTAAATAAAGGTGATTTATTTTTTATTTTTTAAGTAGTCTATGGATTCCCGTAATATTAATTCCCGTAGGATTAATGCTTCAATTCTTAAGTAAATTCGAGACAAATAACTTGTTCGAAGTTTCTTGGTAGCAGTCCAAGACCATTCGTGTCGGGTTTGTAATTTGTGTCATTGGAATCTCGCATAATATTTTAGGAAGATGTTTCAGCTCGGGGTTATCCTCGTTCCTTCCTCGTTGCAAAACCTCCAGTGTTGTCCAGATGCTAACGAAACCCCAACACGAAGCTTCTGAACGTGGCCCTGTCACTGCTGGTGGTGACCAAACATTCTGTTCCAACTCAACCTAACGGATAAACAAGCTAACTACTCCACAGTAATGGAAAATATGAGCTATAATTGTTGTAGGACTGTTTTTTTACCCACTTTTGTTATTTAACTCGGAAAGTCAGTTAAGAACAAGTTCTTATTAACAATGACGGCCTACCCCGATGATGCTGGGCCAATTCCACACCGCCCTATGGGCCTAGATTCGAACCAGGGACTGTGATGACGCCTCTTGCACTAGAAGAAGCAGTGCCTTAGACCGCGGCGCCACTCGAGAGCATTGACCTTTGTCCTGATGTTGTTGAGCTTATAGAGATAGAGGTGTCTTTTCACCATGAACAGTTTGAGGCAGTAAGACATATAGATTGAATAGAGGGATAGCTGTTTGGTTCTTTTATTTCCTCATCTTTGGGGTCCTGAAACAGTTAAAAATATTTCTCAAATCTTGTCCTCTCTCTTCTGGGACAGGTATGACAGCTGGAATGCATTTTTCTGCTGTTTTTGCATGATTAGGCAAACTTGGCATGCAGGTGCTGCTCAACGGGCCGCGCTGGTACAATAATATTCCCTCAACAAATTAAACTCTGTGTCGTATAGATCAGTCACACACACACACCCGTGCACACCGTCATGCACACAAACAGAAAAGACACACTCAAAAATATACACAAATGACAACCCACCTGAGGGTGAGAGAATCAGATAGACAGAGAGAAAGAGGGAAGAAGAGGAGGAGAGAGAGAGCACCCAGGACAGAAGCCACCCGTAGAGGATGTCTAGAAACCGTAGCCGCCATCTCAGTGACTACACTGACACGGGTGGTAGGATGAACCGTAAGAGCAGCTAAAACATCCCCCAGATCCAACCCCTAAATTGGTGTTACTGAGAGTAATGACAGTGAAGCCTGGAGGCTACGGAGCTAATGTGCTAACTGGTTTCCTGTCCTCACCAGCCTCATCATTTATCCAGATGGGTTCAGGACAGAGGGAGAGAGAGAGAGAGAGTGAGGCAGGCAGGCAGGCAGGCAGACAGACAGACAGACAGACAGACAGACAGACAGACAGACAGACAGACAGACAGACAGACAGAGATGACAACATCCACCATGATACTCAATTACAGCCACTGTAGCGCCCTTCGCTGTTCCCATTACTGTCCCCATTTCTTGGCAATCTGTCCCTATATCATTTTAATTGGATTTTAATATCGCCTTTGATCTGGTTGGCCAATTAACAGATCCACTTGGAAATAAAATGAGGAGCGCCTGCCCGACTGTGAGACACCCCTCTGATCTGTGCCATATGGACCGGCTCCACTGATTACCCAATGAGCAGACACTTGGCCCCTCTCTCAGGATGCACCACTGTATGATGGATCTGGGGTGGGGGTGGGTGGACGGGGTGAGATAGTATGTTGCTTTATTTTGTTGATGTGCTGCTCTAGTTAAAAACGCTGTGCCTTGACAACAGCTGTGGGGATAGTACATGGGGCTGACACTCTCCATTGGAATTGGCCTCACCTTAGAATGAAGCATCACAATGATCTACAGAGTAACCAAAACAGAGAGACAAAGCCCTCATGATGAAAGTGTCATTCCTGCTCCCTCATTGAGAAGTTAGTCCTGTACGTTGGTACTAGTTTGGGAAATCTCTCTTGGTCATAGGAGACATTCTTGAACTTAAAGGACAGTACGTTGCACAGAGGACAGACTATGGAGTCTAGAGAACGACTGCTGCTTTGCGTGGCTCTTCTGCAGCAGATACTGATGTTTGCTGGGAGCTGTTTCAGCTGTCTACGCTCTCTCTCTCTCTCTCTCTCTCTCTCTCTCTCTCTCTCTCTCAGTTCAATTCAATTGGCTTTATTGGCATGACGTATCAATCAATGTACATATCGCCAAAGCTTATTTTGGGACAACAGTAACAAAATAAAGAAGTGTCAAAATAAGCATACATTCAACAATAACAATAACAATAAGCATACATTCAACAATAACAATAAGCATACATTCAACAATAACAATAAGCATACATTCAACAATAACAATAACAATAAGCATACATTCAACAATAACAATAAGCATACATTCAACAATAACAATAAGCATACATTCAACAATAACAATAAGCATACATTCAACAATAACAATAAGCATACATTCAACAATAACAATAAGCATACATTCTACAATAACAATAAGCATACATTCAACAATAACAATAAGCATACATTCAACAATAACAATAAGCATACATTCAACAATAACAATAAGCATACATTCAACAATAACAATAAGCATACATTCTACAATAACAATAAGCATACATTCAACAATAACAATAAGCATACATTCAACAATAACAATAAGCATACATTCAACAATAACAATAACAATAAGCATACATTCAACAATAACAATAAGCATACATTCAACAATAACAATAACAATAAGCATACATTCAACAATAACAATAACAATAAGCATACATTCAACAATAACAATAAGCATACATTCTACAATAACAATAAGCATACATTCAACAATAACAATAAGCATACATTCTACAATAACAATAAGCATACATTCAACAATAACAATAAGCATACATTCAACAATAACAATAAGCATACATTCAACAATAACAATAAGCATACATTCAACAATAACAATAACAATAAGCATACATTCTACAATAACAATAAGCATACATTCAACAATAACAATAAGCATACATTCAACAATAACAATAAGCATACATTCAACAATAACAATAAGCATACATTCAACAATAACAATAAGCATACATTCAACAATAACAATAAGCATACATTCAACAATAACAATAAGCATACATTCAACAATAACAATAAGCATACATTCAACAATAACAATAACAATAAGCATACATTCAACAATAACAATAAGCATACATTCAACAATAACAATAAGCATACATTCAACAATAACAATAAGCATATATTCAACAATAACAATAAGCATATATTCAACAATAACAATAAGCATACATTCAACAATAACAATAAGCATACATTCAACAATAACAATAAGCATATATTCAACAATAACAATAAGCATACATTCAACAATAACAATAAGCATACATTCAACAATAACAATAAGCATACATTCAACAATAACAATAAGCATACATTCAACAATAACAATAACAATAAGCATACATTCTACAATAACAATAAGCATACATTCAACAATAACAATAAGCATACATTCAACAATAACAATAACAATAAGCATACATTCAACAATAACAATAACAATAAGCATACATTCAACAATAACAATAAGCATACATTCAACAATAACAATAAGCATACATTCTACAATAACAATAAGCATACATTCAACAATAACAATAAGCATACATTCAACAATAACAATAAGCATACATTCTACAATAACAATAAGCATACATTCAACAATAACAATAACAATAAGCATACATTCTACAATAACAATAAGCATATATTCAACAATAACAATAAGCATACATTCAACAATAACAATAAGCATACATTCAACAATAACAATAAGCATACATTCAACAATAACAATAAGCATATATTCAACAATAACAATAAGCATACATTCAACAATAACAATAACAATAAGCATACATTCTACAATAACAATAAGCATATATTCAACAATAACAATAAGCATACATTCAACAATAACAATAAGCATACATTCAACAATAACAATAAGCATATATTCAACAATAACAATAAGCATACATTCAACAATAACAATAACAATAAGCATACATTCTACAATAACAATAAGCATATATTCAACAATAATAATAAGCATACATTCAACAATAACAATAACAATAAGCATACATTCAACAATAACAATAAGCATACATTCTACAATAACAATAAGCATATATTCAACAATAACAATAAGCATACATTCAACAATAACAATAAGCATACATTCAACAATAACAATAAGCATATATTCAACAATAACAATAAGCATACATTCTACAATAACAATAAGCATATATTCAACAATAACAATAAGCATATATTCAACAATAACAATAAGCATACATTCTACAATAACAATAAGCATACATTCAACAATAACAATAAGCATACATTCAACAATAACAATAAGCATACATTCAACAATAACAATAAGCATATATTCAACAATAACAATAAGCATACATTCTACAATAACAATAAGCATACATTCAACAATAACAATAAGCATACATTCAACAATAACAATAACAATAAGCATACATTCAACAATAACAATAACAATAAGCATACATTCAACAATAACAATAAGCATACATTCAACAATAACAATAACAATAAGCATACATTCAACAATAACAATAAGCATACATTCAACAATAACAATAACAATAAGCATACATTCAACAATAACAATAACAATAAGCATACATTCAACAATAACAATAAGCATACATTCAACAATAACAATAACAATAAGCATACATTCAACAATAACAATAAGCATACATTCAACAATAACAATAAGCATACATTCAACAATAACAATAAGCATACATTCAACAATAACAATAACAATAAGCATACATTCAACAATAACAATAAGCATACATTCAACAATAACAATAACAATAAGCATACATTCAACAATAACAATAACAATAAGCATACATTCAACAATAACAATAAGCATACATTCTACAATAACAATAACAATAAGCATACATTCAACAATAACACTAAGCATACATTCAACAATAACAATAAGCATACATTCAACAATAACAATAAGCATACATTCAACAATAACAATAACAATAAGCATACATTCAACAATAACAATAAGCATACATTCAACAATAACAATAAGCATACATTCTACAATAACAATAAGCATATATTCAACAATAACAATAAGCATACATTCAACAATAACAATAACAATAAGCATACATTCAACAATAACAATAAGCATACATTCAACAATAACAATAAGCATACATTCAACAATAACAATAAGCATACATTCAACAATAACAATAAGCATATATTCAACAATAACAATAAGCATACATTCAACAATAACAATAAGCATACATTCTACAATAACAATAAGCATATATTCAACAATAATAATAAGCATACATTCAACAATAACAATAACAATAAGCATACATTCTACAATAACAATAAGCATATATTCAACAATAATAATAAGCATACATTCAACAATAACAATAAGCATACATTCAACAATAACAATAAGCATACATTCTACAATAACAATAAGCATATATTCAACAATAACAATAAGCATATATTCAACAATAACAATAAGCATACATTCAACAATAACACTAAGCATACATTCAACAATAACAATAAGCATACATTCTACAATAACAATAAGCATATATTCAACAATAACAATAAGCATATATTCTACAATAACAATAAGCATACATTCAACAATAACAATAAGCATACATTCAACAATAACAATAAGCATACATTCAACAATAACACTAAGCATACATTCAACAATAACAATAAGCATACATTCAACAATAACAATAAGCATACATTCTACAATAACAATAACAATAAGCATACATTCAACAATAACAATAAGCATACATTCAACAATAACACTAAGCATACATTCAACAATAACAATAAGCATACATTCTACAATAACAATAACAATAAGCATACATTCAACAATAACAATAACACTAAGCATACATTCAACAATAACAATAAGCATACATTCAACAATAACAATAAGCATACATTCTACAATAACAATAACAATAAGCATACATTCAACAATAACAATAACAATAAGCATACATTCAACAATAACAATAACAATAAGCATACATTCAACAATAACAATAACAATAAGCATACATTCAACAATAACAATAAGCATACATTCAACAATAACAATAAGCATACATTCAACAATAACAATAAGCATACATTCTACAATAACAATAAGCATATATTCAACAATAACAATAACAATAAGCATACATTCAACAATAACAATAAGCATACATTCTACAATAACAATAAGCATATATTCAACAATAACAATAACAATAAGCATACATTCAACAATAACAATAAGCATACATTCAACAATAACAATAACAATAAGCATAAATTCAACAATAACAATAAGCATATATTCAACAATAACAATAACAATAAGCATACATTCAACAATAACAATAAGCATACATTCAACAATAACAATAACAATAAGCATACATTCAACAATAACAATAAGCATACATTCTACAATAACAATAAGCATATATTCAACAATAACAATAACAATAAGCATACATTCAACAATAACAATAAGCATACATTCAACAATAACAATAACAATAAGCATAAATTCAACAATAACAATAAGCATATATTCAACAATAACAATAAGCATACATTCTACAATAACAATAAGCATACATTCAACAATAACAATAAGCATATATTCAACAATAACAATAAGCATACATTCTACAATAACAATAAGCATACATTCAACAATAACAATAAGCATACATTCAACAATAACAATAAGCATACATTCAACAATAACAATAACAATAAGCATACATTCAACAATAACAATAAGCATATATTCAACAATAACAATAAGCATACATTCAACAATAACAATAAGCATACATTCAACAATAACAATAAGCATACATTCAACAATAACAATAAGCATACATTCAACAATAACAATAAGCATACATTCAACAATAACAATAAGCATACATTCTACAATAACAATAAGCATACATTCAACAATAACAATAACAATAAGCATACATTCTACAATAACAATAACAATAAGCATATATTCTACAATAACAATAAGCATACATTCAACAATAACAATAAGCATACATTCAACAATAACAATAAGCATACATTCAACAATAACAATAAGCATACATTCAACAATAACAATAACAATAAGCATACATTCAACAATAACAATAAGCATACATTCAACAATAACAATAAGCATACATTCAACAATAACAATAAGCATATATTCAAAAATAACAATAAGCATATATTCTACAATAACAATAAGCATACATTCAACAATAACAATAAGCATACATTCAACAATAACAATAAGCATACATTCAACAATAACAATAACAATAAGCATATATTCAACAATAACAATAAGCATACATTCAACAATAACAATAAGCATACATTCAACAATAACAATAAGCATACATTCAACAATAACAATAAGCATACATTCAACAATAACAATAAGCATACATTCAACAATAACAATAAGCATACATTCAACAATAACAATAAGCATACATTCAACAATAACAATAAGCATACATTCAACAATAACAATAACAATAAGCATACATTCAACAATAACAATAAGCATACATTCAACAATAACAATAACAATAAGCATACATTCAACAATAACAATAAGCATACATTCAACAATAACAATAAGCATACATTCAACAATAACAATAAGCATACATTCAACAATAACAATAAGCATACATTCAACAGTAACAATAACAATAAGCATACATTCTACAATAACAATAAGCATACATTCTACAATAACAATAAGCATACATTCTACAATAACAATAAGCATATATTCAACAATAACAATAACAATAAGCATATATTCTACAATAACAATAAGCATACATTCAACAATAACAATAAGCATACATTCTACAATAACAATAATCATATATTCAACAATAACAATAACAATAAGCATATATTCTACAATAACAATAAGCATACATTCAACAATAACAATAACAATAAGCATACATTCAACAATAACAATAAGCATACATTCTACAATAACAATAAGCATATATTCAACAATAACAATAACAATAAGCATATATTCTACAATAACAATAAGCATACATTCAACAATAACAATAACAATAAGCATACATTCAACAATAACAATAAGCATACATTCAACAATAACAATAAGCATACATTCAACAATAACAATAACAATAAGCATACATTCAACAATAACAATAAGCATATATTCAACAATAACAATAAGCATACATTCAACAATAACAATAAGCATACATTCAACAATAACAATAAGCATACATTCAACAATAACAATAAGCATACATTCAACAATAACAATAACAATAAGCATACATTCAACAATAACAATAAGCATACATTCAACAATAACAATAAGCATACATTCAACAATAACAATAAGCATACATTCAACAATAACAATAACAATAAGCATACATTCAACAATAACAATAAGCATACATTCAACAATAACAATAACAATAAGCATACATTCAACAATAACAATAAGCATACATTCAACAATAACAATAAGCATACATTCAACAATAACAATAACAATAAGCATACATTCAACAATAACAATAAGCATACATTCTACAATAACAATAACAATAAGCATACATTCAACAATAACAATAAGCATACATTCAACAATAACAATAACAATAAGCATACATTCAACAATAACAATACAATAAGCATATATTCAACAATAACAATAAGCATATATTCAACAATAACAATAAGCATATATTCAACAATAACAATAAGCATATATTCAACAATAACAATAAGCATACATTCTACAATAACAATAAGCATACATTCAACAATAACAATAACAATAAGCATACATTCAACAATAACAATAAGCATACATTCAACAATAACAATAACAATAAGCATACATTCAACAATAATAATAAGCATACATTCAACAATAACAATAAGCATACATTCTACAATAACAATAACAATAAGCATACATTCAACAATAACAATAAGCATACATTCAACAATAACAATAAGCATACATTCAACAATAACAATAACAATAAGCATACATTCTACAATAACAATAACAATAAGCATACATTCAACAATAACAATAACAATAAGCATACATTCAACAATAACAATAAGCATACATTCAACAATAACAATAAGCATACATCCTACAATAACAATAAGCATATATTCAACAATAACAATAAGCATACATTCAACAATAACAATAAGCATACATTCAACAATAACAATAAGCATACATTCAACAATAACAATAAGCATACATTCAACAATAACAATAAGCATACATTCAACAATAACAATAACAATAAGCATACATTCAACAATAACAATAAGCATACATTCAACAATAACAATAACAATAAGCATACATTCTACAATAACAATAAGCATACATTCAACAATAACAATAAGCATACATTCAACAATAACAATAAGCATATATTCAACAATAACAATAACAATAAGCATACATTCAACAATAACAATAAGCATACATTCAACAATAACAATAAGCATACATTCAACAATAACAATAAGCATACATTCAACAATAACAATAAGCATACATTCAACAATAACAATAACAATAAGCATACATTCAACAATAACAATAAGCATACATTCAACAATAACAATAACAATAAGCATACATTCTACAATAACAATAAGCATACATTCAACAATAACAATAAGCATACATTCAACAATAACAATAAGCATACATTCAACAATAACAATAAGCATACATTCAACAATAACAATAACAATAAGCATACATTCAACAATAACAATAAGCATACATTCAACAATAACAATAAGCATACATTCAACAATAACAATAAGCATACATTCAACAATAACAATAAGCATACATTCAACAATAACAATAAGCATATATTCAACAATAACAATAAGCATACATTCAACAATAACAATAAGCATACATTCAACAATAACAATAAGCATACATTCAACAATAACAATAACAATAAGCATACATTCTACAATAACAATAAGCATACATTCTACAATAACAATAAGCATACATTCTACAATAACAATAAGCATATATTCAACAATAACAATAACAATAAGCATATATTCTACAATAACAATAAGCATACATTCAACAATAACAATAAGCATACATTCTACAATAACAATAATCATATATTCAACAATAACAATAACAATAAGCATATATTCTACAATAACAATAAGCATACATTCAACAATAACAATAACAATAAGCATACATTCAACAATAACAATAAGCATACATTCTACAATAACAATAAGCATATATTCAACAATAACAATAACAATAAGCATATATTCTACAATAACAATAAGCATACATTCAACAATAACAATAACAATAAGCATATATTCAACAATAACAATAAGCATATATTCAACAATAACAATAAGCATACATTCAACAATAACAATAACAATAAGCATACATTCAACAATAACAATAAGCATATATTCAACAATAACAATAAGCATACATTCTACAATAACAATAAGCATACATTCAACAATAACAATAAGCATACATTCAACAATAACAATAAGCATACATTCTACAATAACAATAAGCATACATTCAACAATAACAATAAGCATACATTCAACAATAACAATAACAATAAGCATACATTCAACAATAACAATAAGCATACATTCAACAATAACAATAACAATAAGCATACATTCAACAATAACAATAAGCATATATTCAACAATAACAATAAGCATATATTCAACAATAACAATAAGCATATATTCAACAATAACAATAAGCATATATTCAACAATAACAATAAGCATACATTCTACAATAACAATAAGCATACATTCAACAATAACAATAACAATAAGCATACATTCAACAATAACAATAAGCATACATTCAACAATAACAATAACAATAAGCATACATTCAACAATAACAATAAGCATACATTCAACAATAACAATAAGCATACATTCTACAATAACAATAACAATAAGCATACATTCAACAATAACAATAACAATAAGCATACATTCAACAATAACAATAACAATAAGCATACATTCTACAATAACAATAACAATAAGCATACATTCTACAATAACAATAACAATAAGCATACATTCAACAATAACAATAACACTAAGCATACATTCAACAATAACAATAAGCATACATTCAACAATAACAATAAGCATACATTCAACAATAACAATAAGCATACATTCTACAATAACAATAAGCATACATTCAACAATAACAATAAGCATACATTCAACAATAACAATAAGCATACATTCAACAATAACAATAACAATAAGCATACATTCAACAATAACAATAAGCATACATTCAACAATAACAATAACAATAAGCATACATTCAACAATAATAATAAGCATACATTCAACAATAACAATAAGCATACATTCTACAATAACAATAAGCATATATTCAACAATAACAATAACAATAAGCATACATTCAACAATAACAATAAGCATACATTCAACAATAACAATAAGCATACATTCTACAATAACAATAAGCATACATTCAACAATAACAATAAGCATACATTCAACAATAACAATAACAATAAGCATACATTCAACAATAATAATAAGCATACATTCAACAATAACAATAACAATAAGCATACATTCTACAATAACAATAAGCATATATTCAACAATAACAATAAGCATACATTCTACAATAACAATAAGCATACATTCAACAATAACAATAAGCATACATTCAACAATAACAATAAGCATACATTCAACAATAACAATAAGCATACATTCAACAATAACAATAAGCATACATTCAACAATAACAATAAGCATACATTCAACAATAACAATAAGCATACATTCTACAATAACAATAAGCATATATTCAACAATAACAATAAGCATACATTCTACAATAACAATAAGCATACATTCAACAATAACAATAAGCATACATTCAACAATAACAATAAGCATACATTCAACAATAACAATAACAATAAGCATACATTCAACAATAACAATAAGCATACATTCAACAATAACAATAAGCATACATTCAACAATAACAATAAGCATACATTCAACAATAACAATAACAATAAGCATACATTCTACAATAACAATAAGCATACATTCAACAATAACAATAAGCATACATTCAACAATAACAATAAGCATACATTCAACAATAACAATAAGCATACATTCTACAATAACAATAAGCATATATTCAACAATAACAATAAGCATACATTCTACAATAACAATAAGCATACATTCAACAATAACAATAAGCATACATTCAACAATAACAATAAGCATACATTCAACAATAACAATAACAATAAGCATACATTCAACAATAACAATAAGCATACATTCAACAATAACAATAAGCATACATTCAACAATAACAATAAGCATACATTCTACAATAACAATAAGCATACATTCAACAATAACAATAACAATAAGCATACATTCAACAATAACAATAAGCATACATTCAACAATAACAATAACCATACATTCAACAATAACAATAACAATAAGCATACATTCAACAATAACAATAAGCATACATTCAACAATAACAATAACAATAAGCACACATTCAACAATAACAATAACAATAAGCATACATTCAACAATAACAATAAGCATACATTCAACAATAACAATAACAATAAGCATACATTCAACAATAACAATAAGCATATATTCAACAATAACAATAAGCATATATTCTACAATAACAATAAGCATACATTCAACAATAACAATAAGCATACATTCAACAATAACAATAAGCATACATTCAACAATAACAATAAGCATACATTCAACAATAACAATAACAATAAGCATACATTCAACAATAACAATAAGCATACATTCAACAATAACAATAAGCATACATTCAACAATAACAATAAGCATACATTCAACAATAACAATAAGCATACATTCAACAATAACAATAAGCATACATTCAACAATAACAATAAGCATACATTCAACAATAACAATAAGCATACATTCAACAATAACAATAACAATAAGCATACATTCAACAATAACAATAAGCATACATTCAACAATAACAATAACAATAAGCATACATTCAACAATAACAATAAGCATATATTCAACAATAACAATAAGCATACATTCAACAATAACAATAAGCATACATTCAACAATAACAATAACAATAAGCATACATTCAACAATAACAATAAGCATACATTCAACAATAACAATAAGCATACATTCAACAATAACAATAAGCATACATTCAACAATAACAATAACAATAAGCATACATTCAACAATAACAATAAGCATACATTCAACAATAACAATAACAATAAGCATACATTCAACAATAACAATAAGCATATATTCAACAATAACAATAAGCATACATTCAACAATAACAATAAGCATACATTCAACAATAACAATAACAATAAGCATACATTCAACAATAACAATAAGCATACATTCAACAATAACAATAAGCATACATTCAACAATAACAATAAGCATACATTCAACAGTAACAATAACAATAAGCATACATTCTACAATAACAATAAGCATACATTCTACAATAACAATAAGCATACATTCTACAATAACAATAAGCATATATTCAACAATAACAATAACAATAAGCATATATTCTACAATAACAATAAGCATACATTCAACAATAACAATAAGCATACATTCTACAATAACAATAAGCATACATTCTACAATAACAATAAGCATATATTCAACAATAACAATAACAATAAGCATATATTCTACAATAACAATAAGCATATATTCAACAATAACAATAAGCATACATTCAACAATAACAATAACAATAAGCATACATTCAACAATAACAATAAGCATATATTCAACAATAACAATAAGCATACATTCTACAATAACAATAAGCATACATTCAACAATAACAATAAGCATACATTCAACAATAACAATAACAATAAGCATACATTCAACAATAACAATAAGCATACATTCAACAATAACAATAACAATAAGCATACATTCAACAATAACAATAAGCATATATTCAACAATAACAATAAGCATATATTCAACAATAACAATAAGCATATATTCAACAATAACAATAAGCATATATTCAACAATAACAATAAGCATATATTCAACAATAACAATAAGCATACATTCTACAATAACAATAAGCATACATTCAACAATAACAATAACAATAAGCATACATTCAACAATAACAATAAGCATACATTCAACAATAACAATAACAATAAGCATACATTCAACAATAATAATAAGCATACATTCAACAATAACAATAACAATAAGCATACATTCTACAATAACAATAAGCATATATTCAACAATAACAATAAGCATACATTCTACAATAACAATAAGCATACATTCAACAATAACAATAAGCATACATTCAACAATAACAATAAGCATACATTCAACAATAACAATAACAATAAGCATACATTCTACAATAACAATAAGCATACATTCAACAATAACAATAAGCATACATTCAACAATAACAATAAGCATACATTCTACAATAACAATAAGCATATATTCAACAATAACAATAAGCATACATTCTACAATAACAATAAGCATACATTCAACAATAACAATAAGCATACATTCAACAATAACAATAAGCATACATTCAACAATAACAATAAGCATACATTCTACAATAACAATAAGCATACATTCAACAATAACAATAACAATAAGCATACATTCAACAATAACAATAAGCATACATTCAACAATAACAATAACAATAAGCATACATTCAACAATAACAATAACAATAAGCATACATTCAACAATAACAATAAGCATACATTCTACAATAACAATAAGCATACATTCAACAATAACAATAACAATAAGCATACATTCAACAATAACAATAAGCATACATTCAACAATAACAATAACAATAAGCATACATTCAACAATAACAATAAGCATACATTCAACAATAACAATAAGCATACATTCAACAATAACAATAACAATAAGCATACATTCAACAATAACAATAACAATAAGCATACATTCAACAATAACAATAAGCATACATTCAACAATAACAATAAGCATACATTCAACAATAACAATAAGCATACATTCAACAATAACAATAACAATAAGCATACATTCAACAATAACAATAAGCATACATTCAACAATAACAATAACAATAAGCATACATTCAACAATAACAATAACAATAAGCATACATTCAACAATAACAATAAGCATACATTCAACAATAACAATAAGCATACATTCTACAATAACAATAAGCATACATTCAACAATAACAATAACAATAAGCATACATTCAACAATAACAATAACAATAAGCATACATTCAACAATAACAATAAGCATACATTCAACAATAACAATAAGCATACATTCAACAATAACAATAACAATAAGCATACATTCAACAATAACAATAAGCATACATTCAACAATAACAATAAGCATACATTCAACAATAACAATAAGCATACATTCAACAATAACAATAAGCATACATTCAACAATAACAATAACAATAAGCATACATTCTACAATAACAATAAGCATACATTCAACAATAACAATAAGCATACATTCAACAATAACAATAAGCATACATTCAACAATAACAATAACAATAAGCATACATTCAACAATAACAATAACAATAAGCATACATTCAACAATAACAATAACAATAAGCATACATTCTACAATAACAATAAGCATACATTCAACAATAACAATAAGCATACATTCAACAATAACAATAAGCATACATTCAACAATAACAATAAGCATACATTCAACAATAACAATAACAATAAGCATACATTCAACAATAACAATAAGCATATATTCAACAATAACAATAAGCATACATTCTACAATAACAATAAGCATACATTCAACAATAACAATAAGCATACATTCAACAATAACAATAAGCATACATTCAACAATAACAATAAGCATACATTCTACAATAACAATAAGCATACATTCAACAATAACAATAACAATAAGCATACATTCAACAATAACAATAAGCATACATTCAACAATAACAATAACAATAAGCATACATTCAACAATAACAATAACAATAAGCATACATTCAACAATAACAATAAGCATACATTCTACAATAACAATAAGCATACATTCAACAATAACAATAACAATAAGCATACATTCAACAATAACAATAAGCATACATTCAACAATAACAATAACAATAAGCATACATTCAACAATAACAATAAGCATACATTCAACAATAACAATAAGCATACATTCAACAATAACAATAACAATAAGCATACATTCAACAATAACAATAACAATAAGCATACATTCAACAATAACAATAAGCATACATTCAACAATAACAATAAGCATACATTCAACAATAACAATGAGCATACATTCAACAATAACAATAACAATAAGCATACATTCAACAATAACAATAAGCATACATTCAACAATAACAATAACAATAAGCATACATTCAACAATAACAATAACAATAAGCATACATTCAACCATAACAATAAGCATACATTCAACGATAACAATAAGCATACATTCTACAATAACAATAAGCATACATTCAACAATAACAATAACAATAAGCATACATTCAACAATAACAATAACAATAAGCATACATTCAACAATAACAATAAGCATACATTCAACAATAACAATAAGCATACATTCAACAATAACAATAACAATAAGCATACATTCAACAATAACAATAAGCATACATTCAACAATAACAATAAGCATACATTCAACAATAACAATAAGCATACATTCAACAATAACAATAAGCATACATTCAACAATAACAATAACAATAAGCATACATTCAACAATAACAATAAGCATACATTCAACAATAACAATAACAATAAGCATACATTCAACAATAACAATAACAATAAGCATACATTCAACAATAACAATAAGCATACATTCTACAATAACAATAAGCATATATTCAACAATAACAATAAGCATACATTCTACAATAACAATAAGCATACATTCAACAATAACAATAAGCATACATTCAACAATAACAATAAGCATACATTCAACAATAACAATAAGCATACATTCAACAATAACAATAACAATAAGCATACATTCAACAATAACAATAACAATAAGCATACATTCAACAATAACAATAAGCATACATTCAACAATAACAATAAGCATACATTCAACAATAACAATAAGCATACATTCAACAATAACAATAAGCATACATTGAACAATAACAATAACAATAAGCATACATTCAACAATAACAATAAGCATACATTCAACAATAACAATAAGCATACATTCAACAATAACAATAAGCATACATTCTACAATAACAATAAGCATACATTCAACAATAACAATAACCATACATTCAACAATAACAATAACCATACATTCAACAATAACAATAACAATAAGCATACATTCAACAATAACAATAACAATAAGCATACATTCAACAATAACAATAAGCATACATTCTACAATAACAATAAGCATACATTCAACAATAACAATAACAATAAGCATACATTCAACAATAACAATAAGCATACATTCAACAATAACAATAAGCATATATTCAACAATAACAATAAGCATACATTCTACAATAACAATAAGCATACATTCTACAATAACAATAAGCATATATTCAACAATAACAATAACAATAAGCATACATTCTACAATAACAATAAGCATATATTCAACAATAACAATAACAATAAGCATACATTCAACAATAACAATAACAATAAGCATACATTCTACAATAACAATAACAATAAGCATACAATCAACAATAACAATAAGCATATATTCAACAATAACAATAAGCATACATTCTACAATAACAATAAGCATACATTCTACAATAACAATAAGCATATATTCAACAATAACAATAAGCATACATTCAACAATAACAATAACAATAAGCATACATTCAACAATAACAATAAGCATATATTCAACAATAACAATAACAATAAGCATATATTCAACAATAACAATAAGCATACATTCAACAATAACAATAACAATAAGCATACATTCAACAATAACAATAAGCATACATTCAACAATAACACTAACAATAAGCATACATTCAACAATAACAATAAGCATACATTCAACAATAACAATAAGCATACATTCAACAATAACAATAACAATAAGCATATATTCAACAATAACAATAAGCATACATTCAACAATAACAATAACAATAAGCATACATTCAACAATAACAATAAGCATACATTCAACAATAACAATAACAATAAGCATACATTCAACAATAACAATAAGCATACATTCAACAATAACAATAACAATAAGCATACATTCAACAATAACAATAAGCATACATTCAACAATAACAATAAGCATACATTCAACAATAACAATAAGCATACATTCAACAATAACAATAAGCATACATTCAACAATAACAATAAGCATACATTCAACAATAACAATAAGCATACATTCAACAATAACAATAACAATAAGCATACATTCAACAATAACAATAAGCATACATTCAACAATAACAATAACAATAAGCATACATTCAACAATAACAATAAGCATACATTCAACAATAACAATAACAATAAGCATACATTCAACAATAACAATAAGCATACATTCAACAATAACAATAAGCATACATTCAACAATAACAATAACAATAAGCATACATTCAACAATAACAATAAGCATACATTCAACAATAACAATAAGCATACATTCAACAATAACAATAACAATAAGCATACATTCAACAATAACAATAAGCATACATTCAACAATAACAATAAGCATACATTCAACAATAACAATAAGCATACATTCAACAATAACAATAAGCATACATTCAACAATAACAATAAGCATACATTCTACAATAACAATAAGCATATATTCAACAATAACAATAAGCATACATTCAACAATAACAATAAGCATACATTCAACAATAACAATAAGCATACATTCAACAATAACAATAAGCATACATTCAACAATAACAATAAGCATACATTCAACAATAACAATAAGCATACATTCAACAATAACAATAACAATAAGCATACATTCAACAATAACAATAACAATAAGCATACATTCAACAATAACAATAACAATAAGCATACATTCAACAATAACAATAAGCATACATTCAACAATAACAATAACAATAAGCATACATTCAACAATAACAATAAGCATACATTCAACAATAACAATAAGCATACATTCAACAATAACAATAAGCATACATTCTACAATAACAATAAGCATACATTCAACAATAACAATAACAATAAGCATACATTCAACAATAACAATAAGCATACATTCAACAATAACAATAACCATACATTCAACAATAACAATAAGCATACATTCTACAATAACAATAAGCATACATTCAACAATAACAATAACCATACATTCAACAATAACAATAACCATACATTCAACAATAACAATAACAATAAGCATACATTCAACAATAACAATAACAATAAGCATACATTCAACAATAACAATAAGCATACATTCTACAATAACAATAAGCATACATTCAACAATAACAATAACAATAAGCATACATTCAACAATAACAATAAGCATACATTCAACAATAACAATAAGCATATATTCAACAATAACAATAAGCATACATTCAACAATAACAATAACAATAAGCATACATTCAACAATAACAATAAGCATACATTCAACAATAACAATAAGCATACATTCAACAATAACAATAAGCATACATTCTACAATAACAATAAGCATACATTGAACAATAACAATAACAATAAGCATACATTCAACAATAACAATAAGCATACATTCAACAATAACAATAAGCATACATTCAACAATAACAATAAGCATACATTCTACAATAACAATAAGCATACATTCAACAATAACAATAACCATACATTCAACAATAACAATAACCATACATTCAACAATAACAATAACAATAAGCATACATTCAACAATAACAATAACAATAAGCATACATTCAACAATAACAATAAGCATACATTCTACAATAACAATAAGCATACATTCAACAATAACAATAACAATAAGCATACATTCAACAATAACAATAAGCATACATTCAACAATAACAATAAGCATATATTCAACAATAACAATAAGCATACATTCAACAATAACAATAACAATAAGCATACATTCAACAATAACAATAAGCATACATTCAACAATAACAATAAGCATACATTCAACAATAACAACAACAATAACAATAACAATAACAATAACAATAACAATAACAATAAGCATACATTCAACAATAACAATAAGCATATATTCAACAATAACAATAAGCATATATTCAACAATAACAATAACAATAAGCATACATTCTACAATAACAATAAGCATATATTCAACAATAACAATAACAATAAGCATACATTCAACAATAACAATAAGCATACATTCAACAATAACAATAAGCATACATTCAACAATAACAATAAGCATATATTCAACAATAACAATAAGCATACATTCTACAATAACAATAAGCATACATTCTACAATAACAATAAGCATATATTCAACAATAACAATAAGCATACATTCAACAATAACAATAACAATAAGCATACATTCAACAATAACAATAAGCATATATTCAACAATAACAATAACAATAAGCATATATTCAACAATAACAATAAGCATACATTCAACAATAACAATAACAATAAGCATACATTCAACAATAACAATAAGCATACATTCAACAATAACAATAACAATAAGCATACATTCAACAATAACAATAAGCATATATTCAACAATAACAATAAGCATACATTCAACAATAACAATAACAATAAGCATACATTCAACAATAACAATAAGCATACATTCAACAATAACAATAACAATAAGCATACATTCAACAATAACAATAAGCATACATTCAACAATAACAATAACAATAAGCATACATTCAACAATAACAATAACAATAAGCATACATTCAACAATAACAATAAGCATACATTCTACAATAACAATAAGCATACATTCAACAATAACAATAAGCATACATTCAACAATAACAATAAGCATACATTCAACAATAACAATAAGCATACATTCAACAATAACAATAAGCATACATTCAACAATAACAATAAGCATACATTCAACAATAACAATAACAATAAGCATACATTCAACAATAACAATAAGCATACATTCAACAATAACAATAACAATAAGCATACATTCAACAATAACAATAAGCATATATTCAACAATAACAATAAGCATACATTCAACAATAACAATAAGCATACATTCAACAATAACAATAAGCATACATTCAACAATAACAATAAGCATATATTCAACAATAACAATAAGCATACATTCAACAATAACAATAACAATAAGCATACATTCAACAATAACAATAAGCATACATTCAACAATAACAATAACAATAAGCATACATTCAACAATAACAATAAGCATACATTCAACAATAACAATAACAATAAGCATACATTCAACAATAACAATAAGCATACATTCAACAATAACAATAAGCATACATTCAACAATAACAATAACAATAAGCATACATTCAACAATAACAATAAGCATACATTCAACAATAACAATAAGCATACATTCAACAATAACAATAACAATAAGCATACATTCAACAATAACAATAAGCATACATTCAACAATAACAATAAGCATACATTCAACAATAACAATAAGCATACATTCAACAATAACAATAAGCATACATTCTACAATAACAATAAGCATACATTCAACAATAACAATAAGCATACATTCAACAATAACAATAAGCATACATTCAACAATAACAATAAGCATACATTCTACAATAACAATAAGCATACATTCAACAATAACAATAAGCATACATTCAACAATAACAATAAGCATACATTCAACAATAACAATAACAATAAGCATACATTCAACAATAACAATAACAATAAGCATACATTCAACAATAACAATAAGCATACATTCAACAATAACAATAAGCATACATTCAACAATAACAATAAGCATACATTCAACAATAACAATAAGCATACATTCTACAATAACAATAAGCATATATTCAACAATAACAATAAGCATACATTCAACAATAACAATAAGCATACATTCAACAATAACAATAAGCATACATTCTACAATAACAATAAGCATACATTCAACAATAACAATAAGCATACATTCAACAATAACAATAAGCATACATTCAACAATAACAATAACAATAAGCATACATTCAACAATAACAATAACAATAAGCATACATTCAACAATAACAATAAGCATACATTCAACAATAACAATAAGCATACATTCAACAATAACAATAAGCATACATTCAACAATAACAATAAGCATACATTCAACAATAACAATAAGCATACATTCAACAATAACAATAACAATAAGCATACATTCAACAATAACAATAAGCATACATTCAACAATAACAATAAGCATACATTCAACAATAACAATAAGCATACATTCAACAATAACAATAAGCATACATTCTACAATAACAATAAGCATATATTCAACAATAACAATAAGCATACATTCAACAATAACAATAAGCATACATTCTACAATAACAATAAGCATACATTCAACAATAACAATAAGCATACATTCAACAATAACAATAAGCATACATTCAACAATAACAATAATCATACATTCAACAATAACAATAACAATAAGCATACATTCAACAATAACAATAACAATAAGCATACATTCAACAATAACAATAAGCATACATTCAACAATAACAATAAGCATACATTCAACAATAACAATAACAATAAGCATACATTCAACAATAACAATAAGCATACATTCAACAATAACAATAACAATAAGCATACATTCAACAATAACAATAACAATAAGCATACATTCAACAATAACAATAACAATAAGCATACATTCAACAATAACAATAAGCATACATTCAACAATAACAATAACAATAAGCATACATTCAACAATAACAATAAGCATACATTCAACAATAACAATAACAATAAGCATACATTCAACAATAACAATAAGCATACATTCAACAATAACAATAACAATAAGCATACATTCAACAATAACAATAAGCATACATTCAACAATAACAATAAGCATACATTCAACAATAACAATAACAATAAGCATACATTCAACAATAACAATAAGCATACATTCAACAATAACAATAACAATAAGCATACATTCAACAATAACAATAAGCATACATAACAATAACAACATTCAACAATAACAATAAGCATACATTCAACAATAACAATAAGCATACATTCAACAATAACAATAAGCATACATTCAACAATAACAATAAGCATACATTCAACAATAACAATAAGCATACATTCAACAATAACAATAAGCATACATTCAACAATAACAATAAGCATACATTCAACAATAACAATAAGCATACATTCAACAATAACACTAAGCATACATTCAACAATAACAATAAGCATACATTCAACAATAACAATAAGCATACATTCAACAATAACAATAAGCATACATTCAACAATAACAATAAGCATACATTCAACAATAACAATAAGCATACATTCAACAATAACAATAAGCATACATTCAACAATAACAATAAGCATACATTCAACAATAACAATAAGCATAGAGGACATGTGCAGGTTGATTGGTCTGTCAGACACTGTCCCTCAACTTATGGCAGGCAGCAAGGTTCAGGTTCTGCTGTTGTGCAGTGCTTGCACAGCCTTTCCTCTACAGGGAGCCAGGTTTTCCTGTGTCTACCCTTCTCAATGGCAAGGCTGTGCTCACTGAGCCTGTACTTTGTCAAGGTTTTGATCAGTAACCATGGTCAAATATTTAGCCACGGTGTACTGTTGATTTAGGGCCAGATAGCACTGCATTTTGCTCTGTGCTTGTGTTTGTGTTTCCCAATAAGAAATATAATTTTGTTTTGACTGTGTTGTAATTTGGTTTATCCTGATTGATTGGATGTTCTGGTCCTGAGGCTTCAGTGTGTTAGTAGAACAGTTTTGTGAACTCAGCCCCAGGACCAGCTGGATGAGGGGACTCTTTTCTTTGCTCAGCTCTTGGTATTGCAGGGCTTGATAGGGATATCAAATCAAATGTATTTATATAGCCCTTCGTACATCAGCTGATATCTCAAAGTACTGTACAGAAACCCAGCCTAAAACCCCAGGTTCTAGGAAAAACTCCCTAGAAAGACCAAAATCTAGGAAGAAACCTAGAGAGGAACCAGGCTATGTGGGGTGGCCAGTCCTCTTCTGGCTGTGCCGGGTGGAGATTATAACAGAACATGGCCAAGATGTTCAAATGTTCATAAATGACCAGCATGGTCGAATAATAATAAGGCAGAACAGTTGAAACTGGAGCAGCAGCACAGTCAGGTGGACTGGGGACAGCAAGGAGCCATCATGTCAGGTAGTCCTGGGGCACGGTCCTAGGGCTCAGGTCCTCCGAGAGAGAGAAAGAAAGAGAGAATTAGAGAGAGCATATGTGGGGTGGCCAGTCCTCTTCTGGCTGTGCCGGGTGGAGATTATAACAGAACGTGGCCAAGATGTTCAAATGTTCATAAATGACCAGCATGGTTGAATAATAGTAAGGCAGAACAGTTGAAACTGGAGCAGCAGCATGGCCAGGTGGACTGGGGACAGCAAGGAGTCATCATGTCAGGTAGTCCTGGGACATGGTCCTAGGGCCCAGGCCAGTTGAAACTGGAGCAGCAGCATGGCCAGGTGGACTGGGGACAGCAAGGAGTCATCATGTCAGGTAGTCCTGGGGCATGGTCAGGCTCAGGTCCTCCGAGAGAGAGAAAGAAAGAGAGAAGGAGAGAATTAGAGAATTAGAGAATGCACACTTAGATTCACACAGGACACCGAATAGGACAGGAGAAGTACTCCAGATGTAACAAACTCACCCTAGCCCCACGACACATAAACTACTGCAGCATAAATA
>NW_026280186.1:1237500-1280000 GCF_023373465.1 Oncorhynchus keta | reverse complement strand
CCTTACCGACCCAAAATAACCCATCCCAGGCCTGATTGGTCACCCCCACCCCACCCAGCCACAGCTCTTAAACACCCTCACCCTGTCTCTCTCTATCTTTCTCTCTCAACCTATTACTCCCTTTTGCTCTGTCCCATTCTCCCCTTCCCTCTCTCTCTCCCTCCTTATAAACCCCCTCACTCTTTCTTGCTCTCCCTCCCCTGCTTCCTCCTCCCCTCTCTCTTTCTTTCTGTCTGGAGAGGAAACGGTGGCCATTAAATGTGTCTGCGAGGGTCTGGGGGTCTGGCAGAACAACCGTCACATTGTGTGACCCCTCTGTGGCCCCCAGACGGACTAATGAATGAGGGGGTCCCCCACCCCGCCCCTCTCTCTCGCCAGACCCCGGCAAAGGTAATTCAGCAACCCCCCTCCCAAACCCTCCGTTTTTTTCACATGGACTCAGACATCTCCCCGGCCTTTGACTGAGACTTATCTTTTCAGAGGGAAATGTGTGTCATTTGGGGTTTAAGGAAAAAGCTAAACAAAAACATTGTTAGCTAGCCTAGCTAGGCTACCCCGCCCAACCGACCCCCTCTCCCTGACCCCCAAAATTACCACTGACGTGTTGAGTCTGGAGGGAGGGCTTTAGAAAATAATGTGAGACGAATGTGTGTTTTCCAAACACACCGATCTTGATGAATATGTATAGAGATGAATGGCGATAGGACAGAGATGAGTCAACTGACAAGACTTTGACATGAGGTGGACAAAAGCTATTGTTGACAGTTTGATTACAAAGCCAACACAGAGCACTTAGGCCTAGAAGAGAGAAATGTGAGAATTCATCTGTACTACCACTGCAATAGAAGCGGGAGAAATCCACTCTGTCCTTGCAGGGAGGGAGATGAACTGAACTGCTTGTAGTCTTGGCATAAGACACCAACACACACTAGAGAACTATCAATAGCCCACATGAATAACACAAAGATCTGAAGTCCTCTTTCAGAATAGAGTCCATGTATTCCTACGAGGTTTAACAATGGTGACGTGTAAGATTAACAATGGCATGAAGAATATATCCCCCTCTCTCTCTCTTTCTCTCTCAATTCAATTCAAAGGGCTTTATTGGCATGGGAAACATAGGTTTACATTGCCAAAGCAAATGAAAAAGATCATACACTAAAGTGGAATAAAAAATAAAATGAACAGTAAACTCACAAAAGTTTCAAAGGAATAGAGACATTTCGAATGTCATATTATGGCTTTATACAGTGTTGTAACGATGTGCAAATAGTTAAAGTACACAAGGGGGGAAAAATCCACTTAAATCTCTCTGTAATGATGATCTCTCTCTCTCTCTCTCTCTCTCTCTCTCTCTCTCTCTCTCTCTCTCTCTCTCTCTCTCTCTCTCTCACTCTTCTCTTCTTCTTCCTCTGACACGTTTTATGTTTAGAACTGCTTCCAGAATATATCTAAGTGTCAACAGAACACTTCACACACTGCGATTCACAGCAGTGACGGGGCCTTCAGTATTAGACGTTCTAACAGTGCATCGGTAGCTATGAGCTACGTTAGCGTCGACTCAGCTAATATATTCCTTACACACCAAGCCTGACTGCTGCTATCAAAGGACTTGCCTGAATGGCTGTAATAACTGGAAAATTATTTTTGATAGCCTGAAACAATCTTCTAAATCATCACAGAACTTTATTAAAATAATATCAAATCAAATTAGCCACCGTCGCCCGGTAATGAATTAAGTGAAAGGGGTTACGCCAGCATTAATCCCCCATAATGCTCGGAGGCATCAGGGCTCTGGCGTTCGGTGTTCAGCGGCGTGAGCATTTAATAAACCAGTCAGTCCCTTCAGCTCCCCGACGACCGACGTCGGACGTCTCCACCCCGTTGCCCGGTCCGCAGGGAAAACACATCAAAAGAATCCCTCTCTTTCTTTCATCCCTCCACCCCCCCCAGCCCACTCCCCCCTCTCTCTTTCTCTCTTTCTCCCTCTCTTCATCCCCTCAACCCCTCCCTCCCCTCTGTCTTTCGAAAATAATCTGTCCGTTTTTTTCCTCCTCCGCCAACCCACCATGCCTTTGGGTGAGATTATTCATGAGGGGGTGAATCTTGGTGGATCTCAGAAGGGTTGTGATGAGTGGTAGTGCTGGAGCCCATCGGAACTGCATAGCAGAACAGAGGAGAGGAAAACGGTTTAATCCCTGCTACTGTAGGCCTTTACCCAGGAGCATACAGAGAAGGACAGACAACCACACTACTATACCCAGTGGTGATGACACAGGAGGTGCTGTATATTAAATGAAGTCATGTAATTAGGTCTTTATAATAATTACGCGGTTATTGATGATGATGTGCTCTGCACGTCTTTGTGGTTGTAGTGTTAACACATTTTATTGTATGTGGTGTAGAATTCCTAGTAATGAAACGATGGTAAAATACATACTTTATAATATAATGAATAATACACTTGCTATGATCCTACTCACATTTTTAATAATAATAATAATAATAGTAGAAAAGAATAACTGAAAGTGTTTTTGTTTATTTTTTGGGTTAAAAAAATAACGTGGGTCGTGTACATTACATTATGCCTTTTCCTAACCTTTTTATCATTACCCTAAATTCACTGAAACTGCCTAACCTTAACCTAACACTCATCCCTAAACCCAAACCTTAACCGTTTAACCTTATACATTCTTCAAAGGGTTCTCCTATGGGGACATCCAAAGAACCCTTAAAGGTTCTAGAACATATGAATAATACAGGCTTAACAATATCAAATACATACAATAAATCATCAAATCAAATGTATTTATATAGCCCTTCTTAGATCAGCTGATATCTCAAAGTGCTGTACAGAAACCCAGCCTAAAACCCCAAACAGCAAGCAATGCAGGTGTAGAAGCACGGTGGCTAGGAAAAACTCCATAGAAAGGCCAAAACTATGCTATTTTTATTTACCTTGGCAAGTCAGTTAAGAACAAATTCTTATTTTCAATGACAGCCTAGGAATAGTGGGTTAACTGCCTTGTTCAGGGGTAGAATGACCAATTCATACCTTGTCAGCTCAGGGATTTAAACTTGCAACCTTTCAGTTACTAGTCCAACACTCTAACCACTAGGCTACGCTGCCACCTGTAAGTGAGGGGTGGCCTATGAGGGGTGGCCAGTCCTCTTCTGGCTGTGCCGGGTGGAGATTATAACAGAACATGGCCAAGATGTTCAAATGATCATAGATGACCAGTCAAATAATAATAATCACAGTAGTTGTCGAGGTTGCAACAGGTCAGCACCTCAGGAGTAAATGTCAGTTGGCCGATCCTTCAGAGTATCTCTACCGCTCCTGCTGTCTCTCGAGAGTTGAAAACAGCAGGTCTGGGACAGGTAGCATGTTCTGTGAACAGGTCAGGGTTCCACAGCCGCAGCAGCAGCACGGCCAGGTGGACTGGGGACAGCAAGGAGTCATCATGCCAGGTAGTCCCGAGGCATGGTCCTAGGGCTCAGGTCCTCAGAGAGAAAGAAAGAAAGAGAGAAAGAGAGAATTAGAGAGAGCATACTTAAAATCACTCAGGACACCGGATAAGACAGGAGAAATACTCCAGATATAACAGACTGACCCTAGCCCCCGACACATAAACTACTGCAGCATAAATACTAGAGGCTGAGATACGAGGGGTCAGGAGACACTTTGGCCCCATCCGATGATACCCCCGGGCAGGGCCAAACAGGCAGGATATAACCCCGCCCACTTTGCCAAAGCACAGCCCCCACACATTACATTCCACAGATCAATATACAGTGCATTCGGAAAGTATTCAGAACGGTCTTTTTACACACTTCGCTATGTTACAGCCTAATTCTATAATGGATTACAAAAAAAATGAATCCTCAGCAATCTACACACAATACCCCATAATGACAAAGTGAAAACAGGTTTTTAGATATTTTCACAAATTTATAAAATAAAAAAAACAGAAATACCTCATTTTCATAAGTCCACCTGTGGTAAATTCAATTGATTGGACATGATTTGGAAAGGCACACACCTGTCTATATAAGGTCCCACATTTGAGAGTGCTTGTCAGAGCAAAAACCAAACATGAGGTTGAAGGAATTGTCCGTCGAAGCACAGATGTGGGGAGATGTGGGGAAGGGTACCAAAAATGTCTGCAGCATTGAAGGTCCCCAAGAACACAGTGTCCTCCATCATTCTTAAATTAAAGAACTGAGCAATTGGGGGAGAAGGGCCTTGGTCAGGGAGGTGACCAAGAACATGATGGTGACTGACAGAGCTCTAGAGTTCCTCTGTGGAGATGGGAGAACATTCCAGAAGGACAACCATCTCTGCAGCACTCCACCAATCAGACCTTTATGGTAGAGTAGCCAGGCGGAAGCCACTCCTCAGTAAAAGGCACATGACAGCCCTCTTGGAGATTGCCAAAAGGCACCTAAAGACTCTCAGACCATGAGAAACATTTCTGGTCTGAGGAGTGGCTTAGGGACAATTCTCTGAATGTCCTTGAGTGGCCCAACCCGATCGAACATCTCTGGAGAGACCTGAAAATAGCTGTGCAATAACGCTCCCCATCCAACCTGACAGAGTTTGATAGGATCTGCAGAGAAGAATGTAAGAAACTCCCTAAATACAGGTGTGACAAGCTTGTAGCATCATACCCAAGAAGACTTGAGGCTGTAATCGCTGCCAAAGGTGCTTCAACAAAATACTGAGTGAAGGGTCTGAATACTTATGTAAATGTGATATTTATGTTTTTCATTATTTTATAAATGAGCAAAAATATTTTTTTGAACTGTTTTTGCTTTGTCATTATGGGTATTGTGTGTAGATTGATGATATAAGGGCACAAGGTAAGTTCCAAATGCAGACACAGGAAGCAGATGGTTGAGCTCCGATATTTATTCATATTTATTCAAGGGGTAGGCAAAAGGTAGGTCGGGGACAGGTGAGAGTTCATAAACCGGGTCAGAGTCCAAAACAGTACCAGACAAAGGACAGTCTCAAGGTCAGGCCAGGCAGAGGTTCAGTAACCAGATCCGAGTCCAAACAGTACAAGGGGATAGGCCGGCTTGAAGACAGAACAGGCAGAGTGGTCAGGCAGGCGGGTTCGGAGTCAGGACAGGCAAGTGACCAAACTAGGAGGACTAGAACCAAAAGAGACCTGGAAAAAACAGGAGCAAGGAGAAACGCTGGTTGACTTGGCAGACAAGACGAACTGGCACAGAGAGACAGGAAACACAGGGATATATACACCGGGGATAATAAGCGACACCTGGAGGGGGTGGAGACAATCACAAGGGCAGGTGAAACAGATCAGGGTGTGACAGATGAGGGGGAAAAAACTATTTAATCCATTTTAGAATAAGGCTGTAACCTAACAAAATGTGGAAAAAGTCAAGGGGTCTGAATACTTTCCGAAGGCTCTGTAAGAATGTAGCTTTTACAGTATCACTGTGTTTACATTTGATGTGGTTTACCATACAGACATAATGTGTGGGTTTGGATTTGAAAAGTGGACTGTTGATAAATATATCAATACCACCACAATGCTTTAGCTACTCTATACATTCCACCCAACACCTTCACTTTCACTACCAAACACACTAGCTTCCAGGTTCTGTTGCTACACGACCGTCTCCAGGGTGTTTGTGTTCCTATGCAGGAGGATGTAAGATAACATCTGAAACTGCGTCAGGTAGGGAGTGTGCTTGTGTGTCTATGGTGTGTGTGTGTGTGTGTGTGTGTGTGTGTGTGTGTGTGTGTGTGTGTGTGTGTGTGTGTGTGTGTGTGTGTGTGTGTGTGTGTGTGTGTGTGTGTGTGTGTGTGTGTGTGTGTGTGTGTGTGTGTGTGTGTGTGTGGTGTGTGTGTGTACCTATGCAGGAGGATGTAAGATAACATCTGAAACAGTGTCAGGAAGGAAGCCTTTCTCAGCGTGATGTGACAGAGAGACAGCTGCAACGTGTGAAGCAGGTTAATGTTGGATGTGAGATACTGTCCGTATTTTGGCGGTAGCCTACAGTCGGTGGGGGCACCGAGATAATCTCCCATGAACCTGCATTCAAGGACAGGTCCATACATGCTATGATATCAGATTATCTGTGTGGAAGGTTGTCAGAGGGTAGTTATGAACATGTTTATGTATGTGCTGTATGTTTGAGGTGGTGTGGGCCTACGAGCTGATGGCCACTACTGATACCCCCCACCCCCCGCGCTTCCCTATCTTTTGTGTGTGAGAGTTGGAGTACAGTGTGTGTGTGTCTGTTGATAGGGGGAGGGATGGGGTGGGTCGTCCCTCCATTTACCCTCTGGGGGGGCTGATACTCTGCCATCTGGTACCCCAGGGGCATAGGGGTAAGGGGTGGGGGGTCTGTTTCCTGTTCTGATGGCTGCTGTGCACCATTTGTGTGGCCCCCGGTACCCCCTCACCCCCCCACCCCCCCACCCTCCACAACCCCTTACCTATCTTTCCCTCTCTCTCTTTCATTCATTCTTCTGTGAACACACAGACACACTCCTTCAGTCTGTCACCCCCTTTCCCTCCCCCCTCCCCTTCACTGACATGTGGAGATTAAGTCTAAACTGTGATGGGAAAGTGTTTTCCCCTTAGCATGGGTGGACGCACCCCTCCCTCACCCCCTCCTTCCCTCCTTTCTCTCCCTCCTTCACCCACTCTCTCTCCCTTCGTGTGGGGATGCCTGGGAACCCAGTGCCAGCTGATG
The DNA here is from genome assembly GCF_023373465.1 of Oncorhynchus keta. Classification (NCBI taxonomy): domain Eukaryota; kingdom Metazoa; phylum Chordata; class Actinopteri; order Salmoniformes; family Salmonidae; genus Oncorhynchus; species Oncorhynchus keta. The sequence continues at coordinate 1,273,268 of NW_026280186.1, read as the reverse complement.
ATCAGGAGGCTAGTTAGGGAGATAGCAGCACCCAACCTTGACACTCACAGCTGCAGTCAACACACTGGGGAGGGCTTGTGTGTGCGTGTGTGTGCGTGTGTGTGCGTGTGTGTGTGGGGGGGGGATTGTGATATGTAGAAAATACATTCAATGCGTTTTCATTCAACAGCTGCAGCAGCATTGTGGATTTGTTGCAGTAATAAGATCTAGATCATGAATATTCAAACATACTTTAAGCAATTATGTTAATCGCTATTATTTCTACTGTTGTCTACTAGGCTACTAGCTGCCATAGGTCACAGTCTTACAGTATTTTAAACTGTCCTACTTCTCCTTTGTCGTTCCTTCTTCCTTCTCCCTCACTCTCTTTCTCCTTCTCTCGCTCTCTCTTTTTTCTCTCTTTCTTTCTCTCCTGCTCGCTCTCTCTTCATCTCTCCATTTCTTCCTCTCACCTTCCCTCCGTCTCATCCTCTTCTTCTGTGAAGTGAGGTCCATTGAGGGATGGAAAGAGTGAATGTGATTCCCAGGGAGAATTGCCCTGGGTGTTACAGTCCAGGGAGCTGGCAGAAGCGTAGACTACCACAGCTAATCTTCCAGGTCAGGACTGGCGCTTTCATCTTCTCTCACTTGGAGCCTCTTGTGTTTGATGTGAACTTAGCTCAGGAATAACTCCTCCTTTCTTCTCCGGCTGAACCTGGCCCGGAGTAAAGCCTTCCCTGTTGTTATTCCTGAGAGCCAAACAATGCTGGGAGGGAACGAAACCCTGTTAATGAAATCCTTTGATGCGCCACAGATATTATTAAAGGAAGACGAAGAAGAGAGAGAATAAAGAAAAGTGCAGAAATGGCAGGATCTCAAAATGCTAATTATTTTGGGATTTGGGATGGTCGAGGTGGTGGTGGAGGAGCATTTTGTTTGCGTTCGTTTCAACTTTGACAAGGAAATAAAAATAATTGTGCTAGGTAGTACTGCAAGCGGCAGCGTAGCCTAGTGGTTAGAGCGTTGGACTAGTAACCGAAAGGTTGCAAGTTAAAATCCCTGAGCTGACAAGGTACAAATCTGTCGTTCTGCTCTTGAACAAGGCAGGTAACCCACTGTTCCTAGGCCGTCAATGTAAATAAGAATTTGTTCTTAACTGACTTGCCATGTTAAATAAATAAAAAGCAAGACAGGAATCAAAATGAAAGCATTTAGCCTTCTAGGGAATTTCTTCTTCACAGTGGTTTTCTGCAGCATCATACAAAATACATTTCTTCACCTTTCACAATGCCTTGCAGTTGTCTGCTGCTTCGTTACTGAGCCTCTGTCCTTCCCTCTTTCCCTGTTTCCGTCTTTCAGTCTTTCCCTCTTTCCCTCCCTCGCTGGAGCTGGGCAGTTGCACTTATGGCTATATCCATTTGAACCCCCCAGACTCCCCAACTTTTAACCTCTGACCTCTTCACCTTTTGTACCCTGAGCTATTACAGCTGCAGGAGGGAAAACTCGGGAGTTGTTTTAAAATGAAACATTCCACTTTTTCAGAGGTATTTCAGTGCACTCTGCTGGCCTAATGGCTTTTGCATCCCCTCTCCCATTTTCATATAAAGCTCTTAATGTTGGCGCGGTAAGGCAGGTGAAAGCCAAGGGTAGGGGGCTACAGCTACACTGTAGGTAGGTAGCCATTTTGTTTTTCATTTCTGTGTCTCTGTTGAATGGAGGCAGATTCAGTGTCGTGACATGTTTGCATACCAGCTTTTATAAATGAGAGAGAAAATGGTTAACATCCCACCACTTTCACTGTAAACATGAAGATGATCTTGAACCTAAATGGTTCAAGGCTGAAACAAACAAATGAACTCTGGCAGAGGCTGTGTTCTCGGAGGCTTGTTGCTAGAAATGCACTACTCTTTTAGCTACACCGTCGTCGCCGGCGCTGCCATGGCGATGCGGAACGCCGGCACAAGACTGGCACATTAACCCCTCTTGACCTTCCATTCTCACCTGTAATAAAGGAGGAGGAGGTGCCCTTCTCCTCCCTCCCTCATCCCACTCTCCTCACCCCCTCTCCTCCATATTACACTTAGAGTGCCCGGGCACCAGCAGGCCCTTGAGACCCCACGCTCATTAGCCCTCGGCTTTATCCTTTTAGAGAAGAGGAGGAGGAAAGAGAATAGAGGAGGAGAACCTGGAGAATTGGGGGACAGGGGAGAAAGAGATGGCTGTAGGTGTAGTTGTGTGACAATCAGCAAGGCGACCAGCTGCTGAGGTTTTTATTCGCTGCGCTAGTAAGAGAAAGGGATAGAAAGAATGGTCACTTCGTTTTGTCTCAAGGTGCTGACTTAGAGACCATACTGTGGACGCAAACTAAATGTGTTTCACCCCATTGTGACGCTCGTCTTACCTATTACAGTAGCCCGTTCTTTTGACTGTTGGAGTGTGAATGCTTTGGCTCACTGGCCAACAGTCTGGAAACACCAACTCGTCTTTCCCATCGGAACAACCGAACGTAGAGAATCCTCTACAAGATAGATCCACTATGTATCTGTCTTGATTTTTCTCCTATTCTCCTGCCAACAAACATGCATACTAATAAAGTTATTTGAATTGATCTGGATTGAATTAATATACTAAACCACATGACCCGGAGATAAGAAGGTAGTGTGCATGGACATTCTCGCTAACAAAACAGCTAGTGCTCCTCCATTGACCGGTGGACATTGGGGGGCTAACCAGAACTAGCGTTCAATGCTAATCCCTCTAATAATCAGTAAGAGAAGATAGCTTTCATCTCTGCTGGGTCTCCTGATAAAGTTGAGGGGGCATGAATGATTGAATAGCGTTGAATCAGGTTTTTATGGGCCACCAAAAACGCAGTGACTGCCCCAAAATAAACCAAAGGCTGGGGGACTGGACAGAGTGGAGAGAATAGAGAGAGTCCCCCAAGTAAACCAAAGCTTATGCCCATCTGATGATATGAAAATAAATGAATAATGCATTGGCAACCAATGAGGGGGAAAAGACGCATGGCTTCAGGCCATGGTTAAGCCTTCTATTCATGAAGAACCTCCAGACACAAAGACTCAAGGACCGCGGGGCTGTGGGAGTCCAGCATCGGGCAGAGGAGAATGAGGGCACAGGTTTTTATGGGGAGACATTTTCAGACACTGCACCCGCTTCGATTTCAGATTTTAAAGACAATTGTGAATATGGTTTATCGGCAGTTTTATGTTGTTGGGAATGTTTACGGGGGAAAAAAATGTGTACATGATGTTTAAACCGACGTTGGTATTGTAAATCCACGAGACGGCATGATCTGCGTTCACCTCGGAGTTGGCGTATGTTATTCAAAACACAAAACCCGGCTAAACCGTTTGACGACCCCGTCTCGCACAAAGAGACTCACCCTGAATTAGACAAGATTAGGAGGAAGAACAAAGAAGAATATCACCAGACAGCTATAGCGGGAGGATAGAGAGAACAGAGGGGGGGCTGCAGTGTTCTTCTTTTTCCCATTGAGCTACACTGGAGACTATCTTAGAGGATAAAGACGTCTGGCATTTCTCCATGTTATTGATTGGCTCGTAGTAAGAGAACAAAGCGATCATTTTGGACAAGATAGAACAGTGAAGAGTTTTCCTGAGACATTCGAGTTTAACATGTTTTCTTATTTTTCTCCTCATTTCCCCTCATTCTTTAACCCTTTGAGACTGGGATCTTAGTGCTAGCTGACTGCGTGACCTGAGGCAGATTTGTGATTCGCTAGTGAACCCTATTTATCCTAGCATTGGCCCGGCCGATACCTATCATTAGTTACTGTCGGCCTGTGAACAGAGACGGTGGAGCTGGGTGGGGGAGAAGGAGGCCTTGATATTGTCAGGTGGGGGCCGAGAGGAACTCTTTTAAACCCCAAGCAAGCATACGTAAACCTGTTTTACTAAACACTATGCGGCTAGTAGCCCATGAAGGTATCTAGGTTGAAAAACTAGCATACATTTGCAAACATTTCCTACATTTTGCATGCAATTTTGGTATAGTAATTCATAAGTATTTAAATATGTGTAAATCAAAATGTGTTTAATCTCAGAGGTCTATTTCTAAAATGACCATTTCCACTGGTGTCAGTACATTTCTCGAGAAGAATTAGAATGTCAACAGCTCCTGCTGTGGGATGGTGAAGAATGTTGCAAGGTCCAAGACTTGAACCTGGTTCTGGTTCTTGTCCACTTCCATTCTCTTGGTCTGGGGGGCGTTTGGGGTTCGAGCCACCCTGCCATTTCCTCACTACAGACCATTGTTTACCTTACATGGCCTTAAAGGACTCTGCTTATTCTCCCCTGCCTGCAGTCACATATACACGTCTATCGTCATGTCATAGTTATACTGGTTAAGGGGTATGTTTCCATGGAGACATCAATTCAGACTTTTTTGTTCAAGTCTTACAGTGGATATTCAAATTCAGTCACTTTATTGGGTTAGATATTTCTGTTTTCTGATTTAAACATTTAATCCTTTACATTTTTTTTTAAATATATATTTTTTTCACATGATGAAATGTACTATCTACATCCAATTTGGTGTCCGTCTTGGTAAAGCTACATTTGCGGTCAAATCGTAAAAGCAAATGGCAAAAATGTCTGTCCAGTTACCGTTTGTCAGAAGCAGCATTTCAGTACACAGAGCCTCTAAATGTTTTGACATGTAATTAGGGATCGCCTGATGGACAAGCCAGTGACATACAGTGACCATTCTGCTGCTGTTACAATGAGTTACCTCACAGAGGGGACGATGGACGCAAGTCATATGGACCAATGACATGAATCCCACCAAGGGCCCCAATGTCCTAATGTCACACACGTCCCAACCACTTTACCTCAGAAATCTAACCTCTCCTCCCCTCCCTCTCTCTCACTGGCTTCTCTATTTCCCTCCCCCTCCCTCCTCTCTCTCTCTCTCTCTCTCTCTCTCTCTCTCTCTCTTTCTCTCTCTCTCTCTCTCTCTCTCTCTCTCTCTCTCTCTCTCTCTCTCTCTCTCTCTCTCTCTCTCTCTCTCTCTCTCTCTCTCTCTCTCTCTCCAGCCCAATGTGCTCGTCCGCTTAGACACTGCAGGGCTGCAGGTCCTGACAGTCTGCTTCATCTTGTGTGAGGATGGACGTTTGAGGAGGCCTCCAGGCACCTTTCCGTGTCACCAACGCTTACCCTCAACATCACCGCGACCGGGCTCAGCGTACCCAGATCATTGACCCATAACCCCCCACCACCACCACCAAATACACACACACCCTATCCACCTGCCAGTCTGCCCCAGCTATTAGATAACATATTTTTATGTATGACATGTAGACTAGTTGCATGTAAAGCTTCACCTATCTCCTGTCTCCTATCTCCTATCACCTCACCTTAACCCTATCTGTGAGAGACAGGCATTCCGGGGTTCCCAATGACCGTAGCTGTGTTGTGTCAGGCCGCGCTCTGACAACTGTCACAGGGCGAATCCTGTCTCTGTATTAATTGCGATGACAACCGACACGGCCATGATGGAAATGAACAGCTTCTTTGTCCTCTTTGGTGTCTCTGGCGGCCTTCTGAGACACGGTATCTCAGACCAATAGCGTCTAATATATAACTGATCCCATGTCTGAGACCATAGTGGTGGAGGGCTTCCCACATATGTGTGACTCTGATCCCTTTATGTAGGGGGCAGTTTCGATGAGATGATGGGTGACTTTAATGGCATCTTTTGTTCATCACTCCAGTCTTTATGAAGATGATCTGACAGGGAGTGTCATGGTAATCATGCTAAATAATGCTAATCATGAACAACGATAATAATGAGTATTCAGTATTAGGCAAATGTCATATAGGGGTCAAACGTCAGAGGGTCAATTGAGTAACAGGAACATGGGATCAAATACTAAACGTTTGACTACTGTAATACTGTACACATATAACTGAATTTGTCTAAATACTTATGACACCTTCAAATGGGGGGCTAGATACATAATGCTGGAGTGTAGAGACAAATGAAAAGATTCAGCTCACAGGGAGTGTACGTATGAAAAAAGAGGGATCCCTGAAATTGAACGAGCTGAACTTGAAAACCAGCCAGTCTCTCCCCGTGACATGTTGCTAGCTGTTCTTCACCTTGAGTAAGATTAGAACAAGAGGGATCCCTGTTACCATGTCTCCTTTCAACATGCAGTATCTTCAGTGTCTGCTACTCTGTGTTACAGTGTCTGTATCAAGATGTGCAGGAGTAAAGCAGATGGAATATTTGAACATAATTAAACGTTCTCCAGAATCCCCTCATCCCTCAAAATCTGACTGGTTGATGTTAATCTAACGCTCCAAGTCTGGGTGGGTTTCATGTTTCTCCCGTCTCAGCTACTTTACTCTCTCTAAGCATCTTTTTAAGCCCTGAAGGTTTCCCCACCTCTCTTTATTGTCAGCTGGTTCGTCTACCCTGTTGTCGGCTAAGTTTGGCACAAATGGGCAGCAGTAGATTCGTCTGTCAGACCGAGGCTTGTGTGCGTGTTCAAACGACATCTCATAAGCTCACTTGACAAACCACCTTGAAAGGAAAAAGACTATCAGAAGAGAGGAAAAGATCTTGAATTTTATTCAAAGAGAGAGTCGCAACTCATTTTCCATCCTAATAAAGAGCTTTTAAATGAAATGGCAGTATGAGAGATTGGTGGTGGGAAAGAGTACGCACTAAAACAGAAATATTGAGCCTGGCTGTGTTGAGCGTGGTCCAGTTCTTTAATGCGTGTTCACGGGACTCCGGAGTAAAGGGAAACAGAGCCTTGGCCAGAGAGCTACTATAAAACGCCCCATGCTTCTGCCTCCCAGGTTACAACACTGCTCCTCTCATTCAGAGGTCTGGGTGTGAGACAAATGTTCGAATGTGTTTCAGGATGAGTCTAGAGGCCCAGCCTTCAACCAGACGTCCATTGGACCACAGTGGTGGTATCAGAGAAGTGAGAAGGAAGAAGATGAAGATAATCATACCTGTAAGCAAGGTCTTAAGTCACAGCTCCCTCTACTTCCATTTTATGGAGGTGAACAATTTTAAGGCAGTTATGGGGACCCTTAGTGACCCCTTTAAGGTCACCCACTCCACTCGTCCCCTGCTGAGAGTTCGGTGCTACAGCTGTGAGCTCGCCATCATCAAAGGGTGCTAATCGCTAAAGGCCAATTACCAGCCTCAAATGGCTCTTTGACACCACTCTCTCGCTCGACGCCTGTTACACTTCCAGCTGTTGCCCTGTACAGTGTGAGAAAAATATAAAAGAAAACGGATACATATTGAAGAAAGGAAAGAAGGAAAAAAATATGAAAAAAATCTGATGATTAGTTGCCCTAGATTTTTTTACAATTATCTCCTGTTTTGGGCATTAAATAAAATAAGCATAGTGGTACATTATAATCAAGTGTCCCCATTCGGGATGGAAAGTTCCTCATGTAGGGCAATTGAACAAAGTGTGGCGGCTGATTAAAATCAGGTCGTTCCTGGGGGCCAGTTGATAATGAACTAAGACGAGGAGGAGAGGAGGAGAGCAAAAGGAGGGAGATGAAGACTAACCTCTGCCTTTTATGCTACGGTATGCAACCTGGAATCAGGGGTAGACGTAACATAGTAAAAGTACATCCGACACACTCCAATTAGGATGATATGTTGTGTTTTGTATGGTATGTATTAATTTGTGGATGTCCATTATCCATTTCGTATGATATGTTACAAATTGCATTTCGAACACTTTGTTACAAATTGTAATTTGTACTCATGTAAAAAATGTGCAAACGGATGATATGTTATGAATATGCAGAAGGTATGATACTGTATGTTACGATTTCTCATTTGTTGTGGCTAATGTTAGCTAGGTGGCTAGGTAGCTTATGCTACTGTTAGCTAGGTGGATAATATTAGCTAGGCTAGAGGTTAGGGTTAAGGGTTAAGGTTAGGCTTAAGGTTAAAGAGTTAGGGTTAGGATTAGGGTTATACGAAGTATTCGCTAACATGCTAAGTATTTGCAAAGTAGCTAAAAAGTGGTAAGTATTTGCAAAGTTACCAATTAGCTAAAATATTAAAGTTGTCCGTGATGAGATTCTAACACGCAACCTTTGGGTTGCTAGACGCTCGTGTTATACTCAAACCGTTCCACCCCGACAAACCACCCTACCTTTGACTTAAGTAACCTTCGGTTTTATGTAACCATACCAAACGTAACATATCATACTAATTTGGGTGTCCCAGATTTATCTTTACTATGTTACGTCTAGTCCAGGCTGTAACATGAGCGTCAATTTCGTCTCAGATACCTTGGCTATGGTAACCTTTTTGGTAAATAATCTTCTTGGTAAATAACCTTCTTGATAAGTAACCTTCTTGGTAAGTATTCTTCTTGGTAAGTAGCCTTCTTGGCAAGTAGCCTTCTTGGTAAGTATTCTTCTTGGTAAGTATTCTTCTTGGTAAGTAACCTTCTTGGTAACTATTCTTCTTGGTAAGTAACCTTCTTGGTAAGTATTCTTCTTGGTCAGTATTCTTCTTGGTAAGGCTTCTTCTTGGTAAGTAACCTTCTTGGAAAGTATTCTTCTTGGTAAGTATTCTTCTTGGTAAGTAACCTTCTTGGAAAGTATTTTTCTGGGTAAGTATTATTCTTGGTAAGTAACCTTGATAAGTAACCTTCTTGGTAACGATTCTTCTGGGTAAGTATTATTCTTGGTAAGTAACCTTCTTGGTAAGTAACCTTCTTGGTAAGGATTCTTCTGGGTAAGTATTATTCTTGGTAAGTATTCTTCTTGGTCAGTATTCTTCTTGGCAAGTAACCTTCTCGATAAGTAACCTTCTTGGTAAGTAACCTTGGTAAGTGAAATGCATAAAATGGGTGAGTAATGGAATGATAATGATCCTTATCTTTGGTGTAACAGGATGATATTTAAATCTCTTTGTAGGAGGCCTGTTTGGGCATTTATTTAGTTATTTTCTACCACTTTAAACCAGCAGTCCAACAGATATTATCACAAAATACCTAATATTAACATACAAAATGCAATATATTTTTACGATTCAGCAGGCTAACATCTACATCTCAACCACCATAAGATTGATCATGAATTTGACCAAATCTCCCTCATCTCAATCCCTTGTGCAAACATACGCTACATAACTACCTGCATACAGTACTCTCTCCTCTCTCCCTTCCCTGTCCCGGGGCCTAATTTAGCTGTAGTAGGCTCTCCCGTTGCCTGGGAGAATTCCACTTTATGCAAGCCAGGTAAAATAAGGAGCACGGGCTGCGCTCTCCATCCAGGGCCCTCTCCATCATGGAGGACGGGGCAAAGTCACGGGTGACACCCCTGATCAGGTGTTCATGGGTAATGGGTGTCCTAAAATAATCACTGCTTTGAATAATTCCCCCTCGCTCTCTCCTCGGTGGCGGAGATTCTTTTGCTGCTGCGACTCGTTTCAGCGCGGGCAGCCCATAAATTCTTGCCGTAAATGTAAATCAGTGGTCCGGGAGCCGAGAGGAGCGTCGGCTTGGTTGACAGATGGGGCATGTTGCAGAGGGTCCTGGGAGATCTCTCCTCCTCACCTTTGCCTTCAGTCGGAATGGATGGAACGGGGGAAACGGAGGAGAGGAGGGTTGGCTAGCTAGCGAAACCCTGGTAGCCAGACATAGTGATTGGGGGGCATTTTAACTAGACTGACACTCAGGGTCTCAGAGCTGTGGAAGTGGAGGACGTTGTGTGGTTGCAGTAACGTTGTGAGATTGTTATTGCCTTTGTGGAGGAAAATGAGCCCAGGTGGAGAGATAGAGAGAGAGAGAGAGAGAGAGAGAGAGAGAGACGGAGGATGGAACTGTCAGGTTCATGGAGGATTGGAGATCTATGGGGGTGGAGGGAGGGAGGGAAAGAGAAAGGGAATGAGGAGGAGAAGAGGAGGGAGGGCATTTCCATGGTCCCTTTGGCTGGCTCGGGAACCCATCTCTCATTAGAAGAGAGTGCTGAGGAGACACTTGGAAGTGACATTCACCCTCCTCCCTCCCACTCCCTCCACTTTACAGATGCTATGCATGACGAACACTGTCACTCCGTCTAAGCAGGGTCACCCCTCTCCTTCTCTGCCTGGGGGAGAATATCAATGCAATAGGGCCTTTCTGCCAGACATGCATACAACACCTACAACCTTCAATGAAACCCCATCAATTAGTAGTGCAGCCCTGATGGAAAGTAAATAAGCAAAGGACAACAGATGTAAGAAGAAGCGAGGGATGAGAGAAGTAAATGAAAGAAAAGAAACATCTTATTAGAGAGCATGGGAAAAGAAAGGGGGAGGGGCTTGATATGCAAAGAAGATGAAACATCCATATCATGCGAGGAGGGGGGTCTCTTATGTAGGGATGAGAAAAGGAGGGAAAATGAAGAAAAGGAGGAGTGGGGAATCAAAGGAGGTAGCCTGTGGAGAGGTCAAAGGTGAGAAGGAGGCGGTAGCATTTGGCATGTCGATTCTCGCCCCTGGATCTCTCGTTCCTCCACCTCGAGCCCCGGGGCCCCTGACTTACCCATTCATTTCCATCTCTTCTTTAATCTTCAGGGGCCTCATTGGGGGCCCTAACAAGCCACACAGACCTCAGTGGCATCCAGGAACAATACATGACTGACTATACACCAGCCTGCATCTTCCTGGATGATTATACACAGAGCGTTGTCTCCTCGCCAAACTGTGTAGTATAATCAAGCTATTATTGGCTGGCTGATATGACAGGATTATTAACTCTCATTAGAATGTGTCAGAAATAGTGACATTCAACTGTTGTAGTTATGTATCCCCTATGCAGTCATATTAGTTATATATCAGCTATACTATGTCTGGTTTTTATAGAAGGTAAAATAGACTCTCCAATCTTTAAGAGCCCATCTGCTTTTTTGACAGCGTTTTGCCCATAGAGTCCTGTTATATTATTCTAATTCCTAATTCTATGGTTTTGACCCTCGTACTGTAGGCCTTTCTGGTGGTAATGCTACACTGTTATAATTCCCTGATAACATGGCATTATGTTTTTAGATGTTGAGAAATTACTTTTCTGATGACAGATTATATGTTTGTTGTTTGTTTCAAAATAAATGTCCTTGTTTTGTCGGTGAGATGCCGCCATATGATTGGCTGAACCTTGCCTTCAACCAATGAGGCTCCAGTATACAGAGCCAGCACAGTCCAGAAATAAATGACCAAAATGGCCCCTTGTGCCGCCATGCTCCTAAACTGAGATGAGTCTTTCCTAAGTGCTTGTAATTATGTTCACACAGATATGCTGAAGCTACCCGATGTGCCTTGAGATTCAAAACATCTTCGCTTTTGAAGGGTGTTATAAACGGAACATGTGCACTTCCCATCGTAAATCACCTTGAACCGACCAAAATGGAGACGGACGGTCTTCTGAGTCCTTTTTTGTCGAGTCCCATTCATTTAACTATCTGTTTGTCACTTGTACTATTTTGGACGTCAGGCCAAAGGGGCTGAACACAGTTGGGGCAGAGTTAGTGAGGAGTTATGGGTGATGAGGAGGGAATCAAGGACGTGTCCACCATGACTAAACGTGGACACTGTAATACCAGAGATCAGCCCTCATGAATTATCACGTCTTTTTACAGTGTAGACAGAGAGCTGTGCCATGTAATTAGCTCTGTAGCTAAATGCCCAGATGTAGTAGGCCTAAATGCATTCATTTGAATCACCCGTTTTACTGCACATATAGTTTCGCTCTCACAAATAGCTTCCGTTGCTTTTCTTCAGGCAGGAAACAAGAACCAACTTCACTATACAGGTGTCTAAGAAAAACATTTTGAAAGATATAATTTCCTGACTAGACAGAAAACAAAGGTTATAGTCCCAAAATCATCCTAACCACTAGCCATTCTTTCAGTCTATCAATCCAGTCTACAGATCAATATACTGTAAAAGTGTAAAACATCGACCAAACTGATCAAACTAGCTGAGATGCTTATTTTTTTGCAAATAATCACAACTTCCTGCCATATTTTTCTTAATATATATATATATATATAGTCTATTTAAATGATTTACTTCATGTAGAACACATAGCCACCAAACCCAAACGATTTCCTTTCGTCTTTGTTTCCATCTGGGTGCTCTTCTTATAACAGGAAGGAGGGAGAGGAAGAATAGCAAGTCATCACATGTACCGCCTCAATGAATGAGGAGGACAGGCAAATAACCCCGGCTGAACGAGGACTGCCTGTGGATAGTAGTGTCAAAAAGTGTGTGCGTCTGTCTGTCTGTCTGTCTGTCTGTCTGTCTGTCTGTCTGTCTGTCTGTCTGTCTGTCTGTCTGTGCGTGAGTGCGTCTGTCTGTCTGTCTGTCTGTCTGTCTGTCTGTCTGTCTGTCTGTCTGTCTGTCTGTCTGTCTGTCTGTCTGTCTGTGCGTGAGTGTCGTCTGTCTGTCTGTCTGTCTGTCTGTCTGTCTGTCTGTCTGTCTGTCTGTCTGTCTGTCTGTCTGTCTGTCTGTCTGTCTGTGCGTGAGTGCGTCTGTCTGTCTGTCTGTCTGTCTGTCTGTCTGTCTGTCTGTCTGTCTGTCTGTCTGTCTGTCTGTCTGTCTGTCTGTCTGTCTGTCTGTCTGTCTGTCTGTGTGTGTGTGTGTGTGTGTGTGTAAGAGAGCAAGAGTGGTAATTATCAACTAGGAAAATGCATTCATATCCCAGCACAAAAGAGAGAGAGTGAGAGAGAGAGTGAAAGAGAAAGAGAGAGAGAGAGAGTGAAAGAGAGAGAGACTCATGGCAAATGGATGTGGTCATGTAAACAGGGGTTAAAAACAGCCCCCTATTCTCTGTGAATGCAAAGCCACATTAGGAGCTTTTAGCCCCACACTGGAGCACCTCTTTGGGCTAAGAGTTGAGGAGATCAGAGCAAGAAGATGGAGGAGGAGTGGAGGTGGGAGGGGTTCACAATTCAAAGCTCCCATTTGGATTTGAATAGCCTAGGTTAGGGTAGAGAGATAGAGATAGAGAGAGGGGGGAGAGATGCAGGGTTAGGGAGAGTTTGTTCGTCTATAGGTGAGCCACAAAGAAAGCTCCTAGAAAGCTCCCAGTCTATTAGTGACCCTGACCTTTATTGAGGGGGCCGAGGGCCCACTACCCAGGGTTCCTGGGGCTGGAGGTCACCGTGGTGACAGATTGTCAGCTGGAGAGGCTCTGAAGGTGGGGGGGTGGGATATTTAAAGATGGTACGTCTTGGGGGTGGGGGGGGCATTTAAAGAGGGACACCTGGAGGGTCACGGCTGGTTCAGCGGAGGGAGGGAGAGAGGGGAGGACATGAGGGTGGAACAGCGGTGAGCCCCCATTGAAAAAGAGCCAGACAATGTCAATGTCTAGCTATTCTTCTATTCCCTCTACTCAATGGTTAAGAATGATGCTGCTCAATATGTTTTAGGGAGAGGGAAGTTCCAGATGTCAGGGAAATGTGTATGCGTGATTGTGTTCTAAGAAATACATGTAAAAAGCTCGACTTATAACAAGACGGAAGAGTGAGATTTCAGATCCCAGTCCATCAATCATCCAAACCAACATTCCCCCTTCCAGTCCATCAATCATTGCTCATTTCTCAACCAATCAATCAGTCCTCTACGAGACTAAACTACTACAGTGACTGATGCCATATTGGCACCATACAGTAGTCCCCCCCAGTGAGACTGGGTAATACATCCCAAATGGCACCCTATTCCCTAACTAGTGCACTTCTTTTGACAAGAACCATATAGGCCGTGGTCAAAACAAGTGCACCATGTAGGAAATAGGGGGCTATTTGGGATGCGGCCAGGGTTGGAGTCAGTGCAGGCTAAGCGATAGCAGCATGCGTTTGATATATGTGACAGTGCAAATGGAGGGCATCAGCTCTGTTTGTTGGCACAGCGTGCCAGCGTGTGGAGCACCACGGGCGACTGGCATCGCCAGCCAACCCATGCTGGCACACACACACACACTCTGACTGAGCTGGAAATGAATCCCCAGTGGTTTGTGTGGGGAAAGGTTTGGAGTATGTGTGTGCGCGTACAGAATGCCTGTGTGGTAAGTGTATTGCATGTGCATGACCATATATATGGTTAAATGTCTGTTTGTGACAGTTTGTGCGTTTAAAGTGTCACTGTGTGTGACAGTGTGTATCTGGGCATACTTTTGTCTTTGTGTGCGTGCATGTACTGGCACTGTCCTGTGTGTATGCCAGGGCCAACGCGGGCATGGCGATCAGGTGTTGCTGCATATGTTGGTGGTGTCAGCCCTCAGCCCTCAGCCCTCTCGCTCCCCCGGTGGGCGCCACATTGCCAGGCGTGTAACGAGGACCTGGTAAGAGGACACAACGTGGAACTTGGCACAAACCACCGGCAATATGCTGCCTTTTTGTTTCCCCTAACTTAACTGCTTCCATGCCAAGTTTAATGACTGTGCATTTGCATAATATTGTTGCTGGTGTTCCCGTCATTATGCACTGGGATGTATACGGACCGGTCTAAAGTTTGGACACACCCACTCATTCAAGTGTTTTTCTTTAGTATTTACTATTTAATACATTGTAGAATAATAGTGAAGACATCCAAACTATGAAATAACACCAAAAAAAGTGTAAAACGAATCAAAATATATTTTATATTTGAGTTTCTTCAAAGTAACCACCCTTTGCTTTGATAACAGCTTATAATAATAACAATCTTGGCATTCTCTCATCCAGCTTTGGTTCCCACCGTGAAGCATGGAGGCGGAGGTGTGATGGTGTGGGGATGCTTTGCTGGTGACAATGTCAGCGATTCATTTAGAATTCAAGGCACACTTGACCAGCATTCTGCAGCGATACACCATCCAATCTGGTGTGCGCTTAGTGGGACTATCATTTGTTTTTCAACAGGACAATGACCCAAAACACACCTCCAGGCTGGGTAAGGTCTATTTGACCAAGAAGGAGAGTGATGGAGTGCTGCATAAGATGACCTGGCCATCACAATCACCTGACCTCAACCCAATTGAGATGGTTTAGGATGAGTTGGACCGCAGAGTAATGGAAAAGCAGCCAGTGCTCACCACATGTGGGAACTCCTTCAAGACTGTTGGAAAAGCATTCCTCATGAAGCTGGTTGAGAGAATGAGAGTGCAAAACAAAAGGCAAAGGGCAAAGGGTGGCTACTTTGAAGAATCTAAAATATATTTTGAAGTGTTTCACACTTTTTTTGGTTACTACATGATTCCATGTGTGTTATTTCATAGTTTTGAAGTCTTCACTATTATTCTACAATGTGAAAATGAAGAAAATCCCATGAGAGAGTAGGTGTGTCCAAATCTCGAGAGCTCAAGGATAATCAGTAGACATGTTTATTCATGACAGAAATAGCCCTGGCCAATTTGCCACCTTCATACACCAGCACAATATACACGTTTTTTATCTTCACTATTTGAGAATAAGTCTCCTCTGACTCCTCTACACCAGGCCTGCCGCTGCCCCTGGCTGCACTGACACCTCTCTCCCTACGGCTGCTTGCCTCTCTCACACCCTATGACAGCAGACATGGACATATTCCGTGAGCCAGACAGAGACACATTG
This sequence comes from Oncorhynchus keta, assembly GCF_023373465.1. NCBI lineage: Eukaryota > Metazoa > Chordata > Actinopteri > Salmoniformes > Salmonidae > Oncorhynchus > Oncorhynchus keta. The sequence continues at coordinate 1,257,687 of NW_026280186.1, read as the reverse complement.
AACTCGGGTGACGTTTCACTAGGACTACATGATTGTTTTAAGATTTGAATATGTTTAACTAGCTTGTTTTGTCGAGCCAAGTTAACGCGTGGTCACTAATAGGCCCATATGTTATTGTAGCTTTCTTTAAACGGTGAGTTATAACCCCCTAGAGATGCACCGGGTGCGTCAATCTAAGTTACAAAAACCCCCATCGGAATCCGTCAGTCTAAGCTAGATATGTGTTTTTGTTTTGCATTGGATGCGTCTCAATCCACTGCATCTGCCAGCGTCGCACTTCCTCATCTGTGGTGAAAGGTGGCGGAGACGCTAAAGAGTTCAACTTCAACAGTTGCGACGCTAGCAGCTGTGCTTTTTCAACGGTGCACACCTTGCACAGTGCACCATTATATGCGATTATGCACAGCATTGAGAGATCCTTCCTGTTTAGCTTGTTTTGGTTCATGCAATGCAATGCATGGTCATTGGTCACTAAGACAAACGTTCATATTTTTTTTTACAACGAGAAATCATTCGGAACTTTGTGTTTGATACGTGCTTGTTGCTCGTTGGAGTCAAGCTATGAAAAGAGGTAGAAGTTGTGTTTGATACGTGCTTGTTGCTCGCTGGAGTCAAGCTATGAAAAGAGGTAGAAGTTGTGTTTGATACGTGCTTGTTGCTCGCTGGAGTCAAGCTATGAAAAGAGGTAGAAGTTGTGTTTGCGAAAGCTTTTCTTTCAGTGAGGGGAGAGAGACGGCCACCACACCAGTGGGGTGCATTTCCATTCCAGAGATAGATGTGTATCTGAAATGGAATGAGGCCGGCCTGACTGAGAGGCAAGTGCCTGGCTTGGCTGAGGCTGCTGAGAACCACACTGAATTGGGTGAGGGAGGGGGGAGAACAGACAGGCTGTCCACAGCTCGAATGAGCGGAGGAGGCGCAGTGCGTCCAAATGACTTTCTTGAATTTAGAGAAATTATTGAGGGTGACGAATCGACCTGTTCTGAATATTGAGCGGGTGCCAATATTACCTACAGTATGCATTACACCTAGAAAATGTGGATGTCATTTTAACAGCTTTTTTCTAATTCAGCCTGCTGGGGTGCTAAGGAAACCTTACCCAGCTCATTCTATACGCAGGGACGGGCTTAAGGATACAGTATGTAGTTCAGCTAAAATCCTCTGCCCAGGGTCATCTGTCGCCTAGATATGTACACTAACCTCTGCTGTGTCCTCTTCTCAGCAGTAGCTGTCTGATCAGCCACACGTGCACACACACACACACACACACACACACACACACACACACACACACACACACACACACACACACACACACACACACACACACACACACACACACACACACACACACACACACACACACACACACACACACACACACACACACACACCCAGTCTCCAGGCCTGGCCAGGCCAGAGCAGCAGCAGTGAGGTCAGCAGCAGGGCAGCCTGTACCACCACACATCTCTGTTATTCATCCATGTCATTCAGATCACGAGGGAGGGGCCTGCACAGCTCCTCTCAACCCCGACACCGCAGCCCTCTGCTCCGCCTCAGTCCATGCCCAGAACCCCTAGGCCCCCAGACCTCCAGGCCCCCAGACCTCCAGGCCCCCAGGCCTCCAGGCCCTGCTCCCTGTGGTCTCTGATTGGCCCCAACAGTTTTAAAGGGAACACATGGTAGAGGACAGACAGACAGAGCCACGGCACAGAGAGGCACGGCAGCATGGACCTCATCAAACATGGGCAGGGAATGGAGGGATTGAGAGGGAGTGAAGGGAGAGTAACACAGGAAGGGAAAGGTTAACGGGAGAGCGTATTCCCTGTGGGTTATGACTAGGCTGTGTGTTGTAGAGAAGTGTATGAGTGTCAGTCTATTTTGGTATATGTGTTTGACCATACGGCAGTGGCGTGTACTCATGGATGCCAAGGGAAGCCAGGCTTATGCTGCCTGATCAAAAAGAGTATGACATTGTTGCTGTCTGTAGCATTGAATGCAAGGGAAGCCAGCGAGCATTTGGCGTCTCTTGATATTTAAAAAAATAAAATAATAGCCAATCAGCGTTGAGCTAAACTGAGTGAGCTCAGCTGTGAACGGTCCTGGCGTACAAAAAAAAGGGTCAAGGGAAGCCAGTTTGGATTTGGCTTCAAACCAATCACATCATGTTAGAAGCCAAACATCATTGACAGAAAACTTTAATTGTTGCACATCGTTGTGTCGTTGTCCTCCGGTGGCTCATTGGCTAGCTTAAATATGCCCTTTCCTAAATTAGTCATGGATAGAGATAGGGATTTGGACTTGTGGTTTTACTTCATTCTCCTTACTGGCCAATGATTATAACAATGATTCTGATCCAACCACACATTCATCCACACATTCATACATTTTTTCTACTTGCGCACACACACAGACACACAGACACACAGACACAGACACACAGACACACACACACACACACACACACACACACACACACACACACACACACACACACACACACACACACACACACACACACACACACACACACACACACACACTGGCGGTAACTGTTCGTGGTTCTAAATCAACAGTTGTTCTAAATAATTGTAGGAAACATGAACTTTCTTGAGCAGTAAGTCATGTAGATGTGTGTTACATGCAGTAGTTCATGTAACTGTTTGTTACATGCAGTAGGTCATGTAGCTGTTTGTTACATGCAGTAGGTCATGTAACTGTTTGTTACATGCAGTAGGTCATGTAGCTTGTTGTTACATGCAGTAGGTCATGTAGCTGTTTGTTACATGCAGTAGGTCATGTAGCTGTTTGTTACATGCAGTAGGTCATGTAACTGGTTGTTACATGCAGTAGGTCATGTAGCTGTTTGTTACATGCAGTAGGTCATGTAGCTTGTTGTTACATGCAGTAGATCATGTAGCTGTTTGTTACATGCAGTAGGTCATGTAGCTTGTTGTTACATGCAGTAGGTCATGTAGCTGTTTGTTACATGCAGTAGGTCATGTAACTGTTTGTTACATGCAGTAGGTCATGTAACTGGTTGTTACATGCAGCAGGTCATGTAGCTGTTTGTTACATGCAGTAGGTCATGTAACTGGTTGTTACATGCAGTAGATCATGTAGCTGTTTGTTACATGCAGTAGGTCATGTAACTGGTTGTTACATGCAGTAGATCATGTAGCTGTTTGTTACATGCAGTAGATCATGTAGCTGTTTGTTACATGCAGTAGGTCATGTAGCTTGTTGTTACATGCAGTAGATCATGTAGCTGGTTGTTACATGCAGTAGATCATGTAGCTGTTTGTTACATGCAGTAGGTCATGTAACTGGTTGTTACATGCAGTAGATCATGTAGCTGTTTGTTACATGCAGTAGATCATGTAGCTGTTTGTTACATGCAGTAGGTCATGTAGCTTGTTGTTACATGCAGTATGCTTTGTAAACTTCACCGGACAGATGTCGCTCTCTGTTTTTTTTAAGGAAACAAACGTGTGGTTGAGTTTATTTTGCAATTCTTATTGTCTTGTCCTTTAGGACTATATCCTGTGTCAAGGAATATGAACTAACAAGTTATTAAAGAGCAAACAACACAATAATCACAACACAGGTTGTAATATGGTATTTCTCTTCGCTGGCTTGAGTTCCCTGGTGATGTTACCCACACACTGCTACTGCCACACAGACACATGGTTATTATCCTGCTACAGTATGCAGTCCAATACATTTAGCTTGAGATAAAGCTCTGTAATGTAACACAATGTGTCATGACATACTGAACATTAAATTTCATAAGATTACATTTCATTACATTACAGTACATATCCTTACATTTCATTACAATACATGACATTACATTTAATTACAATACATATCAATACATATCAATACATTACATTACAATACATATCCTTACATTTCATTACATTACAATACATATCAATTCATTACATTACAATACATATCAATACATATCAATACATTTCATTACATTACAATACATATCAATACATTACATTACAATACATATCCTTACATTTCATTACATTACAATACATATCCTTACATTACATCACAATACATATCCTTACATTTCATTACATTACAATACATATCAATTCATTACATTACAATACATATCAATACATATCAATACATTTCATTACATTACAATACATATCAATTCATTACATTACAATACATATCAATACATATCAATACATTTCATTACATTACAATACATATCAATACATTACATTACAATACATATCCTTACATTTCATTACATTACAATACATATCAATACATTACATTACAATACATATCCTTACATTTCATTACATTACAATACATATCAATACATTACATTACAATACATATCCTTACATTTCATTTCATTACATTACAATACATATCCTTACATTTCATTACATTACAATACATATCAATACATTACATTACAATACATATCCTTACATTTCATTTCATTACATTACAATACATATCCTTACATTTCATTACATTACAATACATATCAATACATTACATTACAATACATATCCTTACATTTCATTTCATTACATTACAATACATATCCTTACATTTCATTACATTACAATACATATCTTTACATTTCATTACATTACAATGCATATCAATACATTTTATTACATCACAATACATATCAATACATGTTATTACATTATAATACATATCAATACATTACATTATAATACATTACATAACATTTGTATAAACATGTAGTAACAGAGTAGATGTTGTGATAGCATGTTAATATATCAGCAACCAGGTTTCTACTTCGTCCTGCTGATATGGAGAGCTTGGAACTATAAGGTTCTCTCCTCCAATGAGATGACTCTGAGACAGTGTCAGCACTCCAGGGAGAGGCCGAGAAAACAACTGGTTTCTCCTCTGGTATGTGTCACCAGGCTGATTGTTCTAATTGATGTAGACACACACACACACACACACACACACACACACACACACACACACACACACACACACACACACACACACACACACACACACACACACACACACACACACACACACACACACACACACACACACACACACAGTGTGATCTTCCAGCCGATCCTCAGGAGTGAGAAGATGAGCCCACATTAGGGTGTCTCACATGCAATTCAGATGAGCCCCACTAATCCAGCATGAAATTCAATTTAAACTTGGACTGCGCCTACCCCTGCTTTGATACATAGCCAGCTACGACAAGAGGAAGGATAGTGGTGGCTAGAGTGAGAGTGTCTGTGAATGTTAGGGTTTGCAAACACGCAAACACACACACACTCTCTGAAACATACGTTCTCATCAACAGACATGTACTCAAAAGGTTTGAATCCTGTTCAGTAACAGCAGCAGCAGCCCAAAATGTCTACAAATCCTTAGACTTAATTTTTTTTTTTTCCAATAGATTTGAAAATGGAGCCACGCCATCAAATCCCTGAGAATACCTTCAGTGGAATAGAATGGCAATGGGTCATCCCCTTAACAATAAAAAATGGCTCCCTGCACATTGAATCTACACTTTCATGGTTGCCAAGGCGTTACTTTGCAAGATAAAATTGCTGCATTAAAAAAAGCGGGCGAAAGGGTGAAAAATGACCTGTCAGTCACTGGGCCTCTCCTTACAATACTGCTCCGTGAGGCCCCCTCCTCTCCCTCCGCTCTCCCTCGCTCCTTGTGTTCAGGCAGAGCACTGGGCCCCTTCTCTCCCAGACAGCTCGAGTCAAAGGTCAGTATGGACCTCTGGACATATCCTATGATAGTACCTCGGGCTATGTCATGTGAGGGGGTGTGATTCCTCAAGCCCTGTGAGAGAAAGGGGCAAAGAGATAGACGAGAGAGAGAGAGAGAGAGAGAGAGAGAGAGAGAGAGAGAGAGAGAGAGAGAGAGAGAGAGAGAGAGAGAGAGAGAGAGAGAGAGAGAGAGAGAGAGAGAGAGAGAGAGAGAGAGAGAGAGAAAGTTCAGAGAGAGGGATAAAGAGAGAGAGAGCGAGAGAGAGAGAAAGAGAGCCAGAGTGAGAAAGCTCAGAGAGAGGGAGAAAGAAGGGAGAGTTTGTTTGGTGAGCAGAGGACTGCGAGGCACAGATCATGAGATCAGCTAGCAGGTCATCTGCTTTGAAATCCATTTACACGATTCATGCCCTGGTTCATGCCCTCCCACCGCCCCGTCCATCTATTTCTCGGTCCCTCTTCTCCTCCTCGCCTAATGTCCCCCTCTACCCTCCAATCCCTCCCCAACACCACCCCTCGCCTGCTTTTCATAATTAAAGGGGGCATTTAGACAGAGAGGCTAAAAGAAAAGGAAATGGATGCCGTATTTGGAGGTAAGGAGAGTTTTTGAGGGCTAACCGCTAACGCTAACCATTGTGTAAGTCAGTGACCTCATAGTGACCTGGTTTCAGATAAACTATACGGACTCTGAGCTATGGATAATGTTTTGTGTCCGGTATTAAATATAGAATGATTTCACTCACTCAGCTTCCACTTTGAAAACATTCTGTGGGTTTGACCTGGTAAATATTGCATAGACAATTTCAGGGCTCAAAATAGACCAAGTATCAGGGTCACATAAGAAATGGCACATGGTATTATTCCTCTATGCATCCCCTCTGACACAATACACCCCATTGCATAGCTTGCCCTGAAGGTGACGTTGAACAATGGTTCACACACACACACACACACACACACACACACACACACACACACACACACACACACACACACACACACACACACACACACACACACACACACACACACACACACACACACACACACACACACACACACACACACACACACACACACACACACACACACACACACACACACACACACACACACACACACACACACACACACACACACACACACACACACATAAAGAGGATAGCTATCAACTGTCAAGACAGAGTAACCTCGTTTGTTCCCTTCTCCCAGTCACATGATCCACATGCGGTGGGATGGGGCTGGCTGGGATGTTACCCTAGTCTCATTTGCATAGGACAATCACCCCTCGGACGCAGGACACAAATGTTGTCTAGACGCCATGCATCAGACGGTACAGACACTTGACTATAAATCAATTGTTACTGGTCGCTCTGGCCCCCCTCCTCGGATTGGGATTCATATGCATTATTATAGTGGGGTTAACAGTGGGGGGGATAAAGTATGTGGATCTGTGTTAATAGATCACACGCATGCAAATCTCTGTTGGAATGATGGCGATGATGACAGGCGACTGTGAAGAGTTATTTTCATATGTATATTCGCCCTTAGTTTAAGTTGATGCCATTATTCTGGGCTGTATAGAACCCTATGGGGTCAGTGAGGTTATTGCTTTGACATGGAATCTGGAATAATATAATGTAAATGAGTGTTGACAGTGTGTGTGTGTGTATGTGTGTGTGTCTATGTGTGTGTGTCAGTTTGTGTGTGTATCTACGTGTGCATGCGCGGGTGTGTGTGTGTGTGTGTGTGTGTGTGTGTGTGTGTGTGTGTGTGTGTGTGTGTGTGTGTGTGTGTGTGTGTGTGTGTGTGTGTGTGTGTGTGTGTGTGTGTGTGTGTGTGTGTGTGTGTGTGTGTGTGTGTGTGTTTGTGTGTGTGTGTGTGTGTGAGAGACGTCCCTTGGTTTGATGTGTATGTTGATCATACTCTAATGAACAACTAGCTCTCACAGTCTCACATCAGAATTAGACCATCCATGTTTCTCAAACGTCACATTTCGAAGTTGTAGCATAACTCAAATTTGTAAGTGGAAAGGTTAAGTTTCGGCAATAACTCTGGATTTTTAAGGTTAAGGTTAACATCTGGAATAGGGTTACATCACAAATCTTTAAAAAAAACTTTCTATCACTGGATTCAAATTTGCGACCTTTGGAATCAGAGGCAGATGCTTAAGCCCATCCGCCATCCCCAACGTCTTTGCAAAACCGAAACCTAATTGTGCTCACTGGTGCCCCTAGTGGCTGGTTTCCATGTCGTCTCCCGACATCCTTGGACATGGATGGGCGTCGAATACTGACTTGTATCACAGGTGACCTGGCTGCTAATAAATGCTACTCCGGGACTGTCTGTTGTTTCTGTTGACTCTGGTCCTGCTGATCACATCTCTCCTGTCTTGTGACTCTGGTCCTGCTGATCACATCTCTCCTGTCTTGTGACTCTGGACCTGCTGATCACATCTCTCCTGTCTTGTGACTCTGGTCCTGCTGATCACATCTCTCCTGTCTTGTGACTCTGGTCCTGCTGATCACATCTCTCCTGTCTTGTGACTCTGGTCCTGCTGATCACATCTCTCCTGTCTTGTGACTCTGGTCCTGCTGATCACATCTCTCCTGTCTTGTGACTCTGGTCCTGTTGATCACATCTCTCCTGTCTTGTGACTCTGGTCCTGCTGATCACATCTCTCCTGTCTTGTGACTCTGGTCCTGCTGATCACATCTCTCCTGTCTTGTGACTCTGGTCCTGCTGATCACATCTCTCCTGTCTTGTGACTCTGGTCCTGCTGATCACATCTCTCCTGTCTTGTGACTCTGGTCCTGCTGATCACATCTCTCCTGTCTTGTGATTCTGGTCCTGTTGATCACATCTCTCCTGTCTTGTGACTCTGGACCTGCTGATCACATCTCTCCTGTCTTGTGGACACCTGGGTCTCAGTATGTGTGTGAGGGAGTAACCATGTGTGTATAATGCATGTCCATGTCAGTGTGTAATGCCAATGTGTGTGTGTGCATTTGTGTGGTTGTGTGTGCGTGTGTATGTTTGTGCATTCTAGTGTGTATATGTGCACATGTCCCTGCATGTGTGCATCCTATCCCTGTCCTGGTCACTGCCCCACAGCCTGCGATGTGATCTCTGCAAAGGCTAACATCTGTCTGCTGTCACCACGACGATGCTGATGACAGGTTAGGGAGGACGAGAAACGAGTGCAGCAGCACTGAGGCAAAGAAGGAGTTTGGAGAAATGGAGAGTGAGAGAGAGGGAGTGAAATGGAGAGCGAGTGATAAGGCGAAAGTGAGCGAGAGAGGGAGAGAAATGTTGAGAGGGAGAGAAGGCGAAATGAAGATAGAAAGAGGAGGAGAGCTGGAGAGGAAGAGCGAAGAAACAAGGGCTGACCAAGCAGACCAGTAAATAAGTCACTTCACATTCACACACTTTCCAAAACCCCCTTGTTCCTTGTTTTTCTTCTTCTCCCAATAACCAGAGAGTAAAGGACCATGAGAGATTTCACTAGCACTGCTGTCACTGTTACTGTAGCGATAATATCATAACCTCTGTCACAGTGAGAATAAGACCTTAAAACAAGAGATAGCTGTTATGTAGACTAGAGTTTTGCTGCTAGCTACAGCACAGTGCAATCAACACCTCCCTCTCTCTCTCTCTCTCTCTCTCTCTCTCTCTCTCTCTCTCTCTCTCTCTCTCTCTCTCTCTCTCTCTCTCTCTCTCTCTCCCCATCATTAACACTCAGCATGGCTGTTTGCATATCCGTCAACACCTTGCAATATAGCTAATGTGGTCCACCAAACAGTGCTAGTATACTTGAGGGTTGTAGTACATACAGTGGCTTGCAAAAGTATTCACCCCTTGGCATTTTTTCTATTTTGTTGCCTTACAACCTGGAATTAAAATAGATTTTTGGGGGGTTTGTATCATTTGATTTACACAACATGCCTGCCACCTTTGAAGACAAGAAATAAGACCCCCAAAAAAACAGAAAACTTGAGCGTGCATAACTATTCACCCCCCAAAGTCAATGCTTTGTAGAGCCACCTGTTGCAGCAATTACAGATGCAAGTCTCTTGGGTTATGTCTCTATAAGCTTGGCACATCCACTGGGAGTTTTGCCCATTCTTCAAGGCAAAACTGCTCCAGCTCCTTCAAGCTGGATGGGTTCCGCTGGTGTACAGCAATCTTTAAGTCATACCACAGATTCTCAATTGGATTGAGGTCTGGGCTTTGACGAGGCCATTCCAAGATATTTAAATGTTTCCCCTTAAACCACTCAAGTGTTGCTTTAGCAGTATGCTTAGGGTCATTGTCCTGCTGGAAGGTGAACCTCCATCCCAGTCTGAAATCACTGTTTGGGTTTCAACCCTGTGTTTTGTACAGTCTTTACACGGCATGCCGTATTTTGGGGTATAGTGAAAAAAAACTATTACGCATTCCTGCGTCTGTCTTTATTTAACTAATTATGTGACTTCTGAAGGTAATTGGTTGCACCAGATCTTATTTAGAGGCTTCATAGCAAAGTGGGTGAATAAATATACAAGTTATTTTTAAATTTCACTTCACCAATTTGGACTATTTTGTGTATGTCCATTACATGAAATCCAAATGAAAATCAATTTAAATTACAGGTTGTGATGCACCAAAATAGGAAAACTGCCAAGGGGGATGAATACTTTTGAAGGCATTGTAAACTTGACTCTCTCTCTCCACCCCCCCACCCTCCTTCTTTCCCCAAAAGCTTATTAAAATGCTACATGGTTTATGTTTGAAAAGCTGAAGATACCTGACAATAGTACCACATCGTTTTTTTATTATTTTGTTTTAAGCCTTCCCCAAATCACAGCCCTAACCTTAACCACTCAGAATGAATGCCAAAACTGTTAACCTTTGAGTCGTGTAACAATGCGGAATTAACCCTGTAACCATGCGGAATGAATGCGTAAAAAACAGATGTTCATCGATAATACGTAGAATTTCGCAGTGGAAACTATGAGATCTTGTTGTATACTGTTACAGTAACAATCATCAAATAAAATACAATAAAACGTTATTGGTCACATACACATGGTTAAAATGTGTTAATGTGAGTGTAGCGAAATGCTTTTGTTTCTAGTTCCAACAGTGCAGTAATATCTAACAAGTAATCTAACAATTCCACAACAACGATTTAATACACACAATGTAAAGGGATGGAATAAGAATAGGCACATATAAATATATGGATGAGCGATGGCCGAGTGGCATAGACAAGATGCAATAGATGGTATAAAATACAGTATATACATATGAGATGAGTAATGAAGATGTGTACATTATTAGAGTGGCATTATTTAAAGTGACTAGTGATCCATTTATTAATGTGGCCAATGATTGAGTCTGTATGTAGGCAGCAGCCTCTCTGTGTTAGTTATGGCTGCTTAACAGTCTGATGGCCTTAAGATAGAAGCTGTTTTTCAGTCTCTCGGTCCCAGCCTTGATGCACCTGTACTGACCTCGCCTTCTGGATGGTAGCAGAGTGAACAGGCAGTGGCTCGGGTGGTTGTTGTCCTTGATGATCTTTTTGGCCTTCCTGTGACTTCGGGTGCTGTAGGTGTCCTGCGGGGCAGGTAGTTTGCACCAGGTGATGCTTTGTGCAGACCGCACTACCCTCTGGAGAGCCTTGCAGTTGAGGGCGGTGCAGTTTCTGTACCAGGCGGTGATACAGTCCGACAGGATGATCTCGATTGTACATGTGTAAAAGTTTGTGAGGGATTTAGGTGACAAGCCAAATTTCTTCAGCCTCCTGAGGTTGAAGAGGGGCTGTTGCGCCTTCTTCACCAAACAGTCTGTGTGGGTGGACCACAGTTTGTCCGTGATGTTTATGCCGAGGAACGTAAAACTTTCCACCTTCTCCACTACTGTCCCGTTGATGTGGATAGGGGAGTGCTCCCTCTGCTGTTTCCTGAAGTCCACAGTCATCTTCTTTGTTTTGTTGACGTTGAGTTATATGTTGTTTTCCTGACACCACACTCCAAGTGCCCTCACCTCCTCCCTGTAGGCTGTCTTGTCGTTGTTGGTAATCAAGCCCACTACTGTTGTGTCATCTGCAAGCTTGATGATTGAGTTGAAGGCGTGCATGGCCACGCAGTCTTGGGTGAACAGGGAGTAAAGGAGGGGGTTGAGCATGCACCCTTGTGGGGATCCAGTGTTGAGGATCCACGAAGTGGAGATGTTGTTTCCTACCTTCACTACCTGGGGGCTCGTCAGGAAGTCCAGGACTCAATTGCACAGGGCGGGGTTGAGACCCAGGGCCTCAAGCTTAATGATGAGCTTGGAGGGTACTATGGTGTTGAATGCTGAGCTGTAGTCAATGAACAGTATTCTTACATAGGTATTCCTCTTGTCCAGATGGGATAGGGCAGTGTGTAGTGTGATGGCAATCGCAACATCTGTGGACCTGTTGGGGAGGTATGCAAACTAAAGTGGGTCTAGGGTGGCAGGTAAGGTGGAGGTGATATGATCCTTGACGAGCCTCTCAAAGCACTTCATGATGACAGAAGTGAGTGCTACGAGGCGATAGTCATTTAGTTCAGTTATCTTTACCTTCTTTGGTACAGGAACAATGGTGCCATCTTGAAGTGAGGACAGCAGACTCGGATAGGGAGAGATTGAATATGTCTGTAAACACACCAGCCAGCTGGTCTGCACATGCTCTGAGGACGCAGCTAGGGATGCCGTCGGGGCAAGCAGCCTTGCGAGGGTTAACACGTTTAAATGTATTACTCACTTCGGCCACGGAGAAGGAGGTAGGGGGGGCCCCAGTACTTGGTAGCGGGCCGCGTCGGTGGCACTGAATTCTCTTCAAAACAGGCAAAGAAGTTGTTCAGTTTGTCTGGAAGCAAGACGTCGGTGTCCGTGATGTGGCTGGTTTTCTTTTTGTTGTCCGTAATTGCCAAGAGACCCTGCCACATAGGTCTCGTGTCTGAGCAGTTGAATTGCGACTCCACTTTGTTCCATATGGAATGCAGCCTCACAGCGACCATTCTGAATAATGCTACGTCTCTTCTCACACATACAGTACAGTCTGTTGTAGTAGCTACATGACTAGCCTATCAGTGGTATACTTACAGGCAGCACACCACAGCCACCCCAGTAGCCTGCTCATAGCAACAGGACATGTCAGTGGTTGGTGCATATAGCCAGGCCACATTATGAAGAGAAAGTGTGAGCATTGGGGGTGTTAACCAGGTATCTAATTCACACTTCTCCCACTGTCCTGCTGCTGCTTCTCTGCTTCCGCTCCTCCTCCCCTCCTCCCCTCCTCCCCCTTCCCGAAGGCCTCTGTGGGGAGGCTAACCTAAACCCCTAACACACGCACGCGCACACACCTTCCATCTGATTGCCCACCTCCCCTCAGCCCTTTAGGTCCCTCCTCCAGCGAGTGAAAACACACTTTGATAATTTAATCAGATCGTTTGCCTGGTAGATACGCCTCAGGCTTTTCCCATTACCCCCGGCTCCCTTGACCCAGATAAAGAGGGAGGGAGAGAGAGAGGGAGGAGAGTTCTCTGCTGTTTGTCCAGGCATGGATGGACTGGGGTTTTGAAAAGCACACACACCCATGCATATGCAGTTTTTTTAGGCTTGCAGGAGCACGCACATGCATGCAATTATGCACTCACGTCTGTATGCAGGCGCACGCACACACACACACACACACACACACACACACACACACACACACACACACACACACACACACACACACACACACACACACACACACACACACACACACACACACACACACACACACACACGCACACACACACAAACACACACACACACAGCATGAATCATTAGAACGTGATGTAGATACAGTGCGTGTACAGTACATGTAAAATGATGGACTCAGACCTTCCACCTACATGAGGCTACTCTACATGGGGTTTAGTCGACCCAGCTTCTGTCTCCTCCCCTGGGGACAGCAGACGATGGAGGGGAGGATAGATGAGTGAGGGAAGAGGATGATTCACGGGCACGTGAGCTCGATGAGAGCGAGAGCTTGCCATGACCCCAGAGTGATGCAGGTGAAGAGAGAGCATGCCATGACCCCAGAGTGATGCAGGTGAAGAGAGAGCATGCCATGACCCCAGAGTGATGCAGGTGAAGAGAGAGCATGCCATGACCCCAGAGTGATGCAGGTGAAGAGAGAGCATGCCATGACCCCAGAGTGATGCAGGTGAAGAGAGAGCATGCCATGACCCCAGAGTGATGCAGGTGAAGAGAGAGCATGCCATGACCCCAGAGTGATGCAGGTGAAGAGGAGCATGCCATGACCATGACCCCAGAGTGATGCAGGTGAAGAGAGAGCATGCCATGACCCCAGAGTGATGCAGGTGAAGAGAGAGCATGCCATGACCCCAGAGTGATGCAGGTGAAGAGAGAGCATGCCATGACCCCAGAGTGATGCAGGTGAAGAGAGCATGCCATGACCCCAGGGTGATGCAGGTGAAGAGAGAGCATGCCATGACCCCAGAGTGATGCAGGTGAAGAGGGAGCATGCCATGACCCCAGAGTGATGCAGGTGAAGAGAGAGCATGCCATGACCCCAGAGTGATGCAGGTGAAGAGGGAGCATGCCATGACCCCAGAGTGATGCAGGTGAAGAGAGAGCATGCCATGACCCCAGAGTGATGCAGGTGAAGAGAGAGCATGCCATGACCCCAGAGTGATGCAGGTGAAGAGAGAGCATGCCATGACCCCAGAGTGATGCAGGTGAAGAGAGAGCATGCCATGACCCCAGAGTGATGCAGGTGAAGAGGGAGCATGCCATGACCCCAGATCGATGCAGGTGAAGAGAGAGCATGCCATGACCCCAGAGTGATGTAAGTGAAGAGAGAGCATGCCATGACCCCAGAGTGATGCAGGTGAAGAGGAGCATGCCATGACCCCAGAGTGATGCAGGTGAAGAGAGAGCATGCCATGACCCCAGAGTGATGCAGGTGAAGAGGGAGCATGCCATGACCCCAGAGTGATGCAGGTGAAGAGAGAGCATGCCATGACCCCAGACCCCAGAGCGATGCAGGTGAAGAGAGAGCATGCCATGACCCCAGAGTGATGCAGGTGAAGAGAGAGCATGCCATGACCCCAGATCGATGCAGGTGAAGAGAGAGCATGCCATGACCCCAGAGTGATGTAAGTGAAGAGAGAGCATGCCATGATCCCAGAGTGATGTAGGTGAAGAGAGAGCATGCCATGACCCCAGAGTGATGCAGGTGAAGAGAGAGCATGCCATGACCCCAGAGTGATGCAGGTGAAGAGAGAGCATGCCATGACCCCAGAGCGATGCAGGTGAAGAGAGAGCATGCCATGACCCCAGAGCGATGCAGGTGAAGAGAGAGCATGCCATGACCCCAGAGTGATGCAGGTGAAGAGGGAGCATGCCATGACCCCAGAGTGATGCAGGTGAAGAGAGAGCATGCCATGACCCCAGAGTGATGCAGGTGAAGAGAGAGCATGCCATGACCCCAGAGTGATGCAGGTGAAGAGAGAGCATGCCATGACCCCAGAGTGATGCAGGTGAAGAGGGAGCATGCCATGACCCCAGAGTGATGCAGGTGAAGAGAGAGCATGCCATGACCCCAGAGTGATGCAGGTGAAGAGAGAGCATGCCATGACCCCAGAGCGATGCAGGTGAAGAGAGCCTGCCATGACCCCAGAGTGATGCAGGTGAAGAGGGAGCATGCCATGATCCCAGAGTGATGTAAGTGAAGAGAGAGCATGCCATGACCCCAGAGTGATGCAGGTGAAGAGAGAGCATGCCATGATCCCAGAGTGATGTAAGTGAAGAGAGAGCATGCCATGACCCCAGAGTGATGCAGGTGAAGAGAGAGCATGCCATGACCCCAGAGTGATGCAGGTGAAGAGGGAGCATGCCATGACCCCAGAGTGATGTAGTGAAGAGAGAGCATGCCATGATCCCAGAGTGATGTAGTGAAGAGAGAGCATGCCATGACCCCAGAGTGATGCAGGTGAAGAGGAGCATGCCATGACCCCAGAGTGATGCAGGTGAAGAGAGAGCATGCCATGACCCCAGAGTGATGCAGGTGAAGAGGGAGCATGCATGCCATGATCCCATGACCCCAGAGTGATGTGATCCCAGAGTGATGTAAGTGAAGAGAGAGCATGCCATGACCCCAGAGTGATGCAGGTGAAGAGAGAGCATGCCATGACCCCAGAGTGATGCAGGTGAAGAGGGCATGCCATGACCCCAGAGTGATGCAGGTGAAGAGAGAGCATGCCATGACCCCAGAGTGATGCAGGTGAAGAGAGGCATGCCATGACCCCAGAGTGATGTAAGTGAAGAGAGAGCATGCCATGATCCCAGAGTGATGTAAGTGAAGAGAGAGCATGCCATGACCCCAGAGTGATGCAGGTGAAGAGGAGCATGCCATGACCCCAGAGTGATGCAGGTGAAGAGAGAGCATGCCATGACCCCAGAGTGATGCAGGTGAAGAGGGAGCATGCCATGATCCCAGAGTGATGTAAGTGAAGAGAGAGCATGCCATGACCCCAGAGTGATGCAGGTGAAGAGAGAGCATGCCATGACCCCAGAGTGATGCAGGTGAAGAGGGAGCATGCCATGACCCCAGAGTGATGCAGGTGAAGAGAGCATGCCATGACCCCAGAGTGATGCAGGTGAAGAGAGCATGCCATGACCCCAGAGTGATGTAAGTGAAGAGAGAGCATGCCCCATGTGATGTGAGTGATGTAAGTGAAGAAGAGAGCATGCCATGACCCCAGAGTGATGCAGGTGAAGAGGAGCATGCCATGACCCCAGAGTGATGCAGGTGAAGAGAGAGCATGCCATGACCCCAGAGTGATGCAGGTGAAGAGGGAGCATGCCATGATCCCAGAGTGATGTAAGTGAAGAGAGAGCATGCCATGACCCCAGAGTGATGCAGGTGAAGAGAGATGCCATTCATGCATGCATGACCCCAGAGTGATGCAGGTGAAGAGGGAGCATGCCATGACCCCAGAGTGATGCAGGTGAAGAGACAGCATGCCATGACCCCAGAGTGATGAGAGTGAAGAAGAGAGCATGCCATGACCCCAGAGTGATGTAAGTGAAGAGAGAGCATGCCATGATCCCAGAGTGATGTAAGTGAAGAGAGCATGCCATGACCCCAGAGTGATGCAGGTGAAGAGGGGAGCATGCCATGACCCCAGAGTGATGCAGGTGAAGAGAGAGCATGCCATGACCCCAGAGTGATGCAGGTGAAGAGGGAGCATGCCATGATCCCAGAGTGATGTAAGTGAAGAGAGAGCATGCCATGACCCCAGAGTGATGCAGGTGAAGAGAGAGCATGCCATGACCCCAGAGTGATGCAGGTGAAGAGGGAGCATGCCATGACCCCAGAGTGATGCAGGTGAAGAGAGAGCATGCCATGACCCCAGAGTGATGCAGGTGAAGAGAAAGCATGCCATGACCCCAGAGTGATGTAAGTGAAGAAGAGCATGCCATGATCCCAGAGTGATGTAAGTGAAGAGAGAGCATGCCATGACCCCAGAGTGATGCAGGTGAAGAGGGAGCATGCCATGACCCCAGAGTGATGCAGGTGAAGAGAGCATGCCATGACCCCAGAGTGATGCAGGTGAAGAGGGAGCATGCCATGACCCCAGAGTGATGTAAGTGAAGAGAGAGCATGCCATGACCCCAGAGTGATGCAGGTGAAGAGAGAGCATGCCATGACCCCAGAGTGATGCAGGTGAAGAGAGAGCATGCCATGACCCCAGAGTGATGCAGGTGAAGAGAGAGCATGCCATGACCCCAGAGTGATGCAGGTGAAGAGAGAGCATGCCATGACCCCAGAGTGATGTAAGTGAAGAGAGAGCATGCCATGACCCCAGAGTGATGTAAGTGAAGAGAGAGCATGCCATGACCCCAGAGTGATGCAGGTGAAGAGAGAGCATGCCATGACCCCAGAGTGATGCAGGTGAAGAGAGAGCATGCCATGACCCCAGAGTGATGCAGGTGAAGAGAGAGCATGCCATGACCCCAGAGTGATGTAAGTGAAGAGAGAGCATGCCATGACCCCAGAGTGATGTAAGTGAAGAGAGAGCATGCCATGACCCCAGAGTGATGCAGGTGAAGAGGGAGCATGCCATGACCCCAGAGTGATGCAGGTGAAGAGAGAGCATGCCATGACCCCAGAGTGATGCAGGTGAAGAGAGCATGCCATGACCCCAGAGTGATGTAAGTGAAGAAGAGAGCATGCCATGATCCCAGAGTGATGTAAGTGAAGAGAGAGCATGCCATGACCCCAGAGTGATGCAGGTGAAGAGGGAGCATGCCATGACCCCAGAGTGATGCAGGTGAAGAGAGCATGCCATGACCCCAGAGTGATGCAGGTGAAGAGGGAGCATGCCATGATCCCAGAGTGATGTAAGTGAAGAGAGAGCATGCCATGACCCCAGAGTGATGCAGGTGAAGAGAGAGCATGCCATGACCCCAGAGTGATGCAGGTGAAGAGGAGCATGCCATGACCCCAGAGTGATGCAGGTGAAGAGAGAGCATGCCATGACCCCAGAGTGATGCAGGTGAAGAGAGAGCATGCCATGACCCCAGAGTGATGTAAGTGAAGAGAGAGCATGCCATGATCCCAGAGTGATGCAGGTGAAGAGGAGCAGCCATGACATGATGCCATGCCATGACCCCAGAGTGATGCAGGTGAAGAGGGATGCATGACCCCAGAGTGATGCCCCATGACCCCAGTGATGCAGGTGAAGAGGGCATGCCATGACCCCAGAGTGATGACCATGCCAGACCCCAGAGTGATGCAGGTGAAGAGAAGCATGCCATGACCCCAGAGTGATGCAGGTGAAGAGAGAGCATGCCATGACCCCAGAGTGATGCAGGTGAAGAGGGAGCATGCCATGACCCCAGAGTGATGCAGGTGAAGAGAGAGCATGCCATGACCCCAGAGTGATGCAGGTGAAGAGGGAGCATGCCATGACCCCAGAGTGATGCAGGTGAAGAGAGAGATGCCATGACCCCAAGTGATGCAGGTGAAGAGAGAGCATGCCATGACCCCAGAGTGATGCAGGTGAAGAGGGAGCATGCCATGACCCCAGAGTGATGCAGGTGAAGAGAGAGCATGCCATGACCCCAGAGTGATGCAGGTGAAGAGGAGCATGCCATGACCCCAGAGTGATGCAGGTGAAGAGGGAGCATGCCATGACCCCAGAGTGATGCAGGTGAAGAGAGAGCATGCCATGACCCCAGAGTGATGCAGGTGAAGAGAGAGCATGCCATGACCCCAGAGTGATGCAGGTGAAGAGAGAGCATGCCATGACCCCAGAGTGATGCAGGTGAAGATAGCATGCCATGACCCAAGTGATGCAGGTGAAGAGGGAGCATGCCATGACCCCAGAGTGATGCAGGTGAAGAGGGAGCATGCCATGACCCCAGAGTGATGCAGGTGAAGAGAAGCATGCCATGACCCCAGAGATGCAGGTGAAGAGAGAGCATGCCATGACCCCAGAGTGATGCAGGTGAAGAGAGAACATGCCATGACCCCAGAGTGATGCAGGTGAAGAGAACATGCCATGACCCCAGAGTGATGCAGGTGAAGAGAAGATGCCATGACCCCAGAGTGATGCAGGTGAAGAGAGCATGCCATGACCCCAGAGCGATGCAGGTGAAGAGAGACATGCCATGACCCCAGAGTGATGCAGGTGAAGAGGGAGCATGCCATGACCCCAGAGTGATGCAGGTGAAGAGAGAGCATGCCATGACCCCAGAGATGCAGGTGAAGAGAGAGCATGCCATGTGAAGTGATGCAGGTGAAGAGAGCATGCCATGACCCCAGAGCGATGCAGGTGAAGAGAGAGCATGCCATGACCCCAGAGTGATGCAGGTGAAGAGGGAGCATGCCATGATCCCAGAGATGTAAGTGAAGAGAACATGCCATGACCCCAGAGTGATGCAGGTGAAGAGAGAGCATGCCATGATCCCAGAGTGATGTAAGTGAAGAGAGAGCATGCCATGACCCCAGAGTGATGCAGGTGAAGAGAGAGCATGCCATGACCCCAGAGTGATGCAGGTGAAGAGAGAGCATGCCATGACCCCAGAGTGATGTAAGTGAAGAGAGAGCATGCCATGATCCCAGAGTGATGTAAGTGAAGAGAGAGCATGCCATGACCCCATAGTGATGCAGGTGAAGAGGGACATGCCATGACCCCAGAGTGATGCAGGTGAAAGAACATGCCATGACCCCAGAGTGATGCAGGTGAAGAGGGAGCATGCCATGATCCCAGAGTGATGTAAGTGAAGAGAGAGCATGCCATGACCCCAGAGTGATGCAGGTGAAGAGAGAGCATGCCATGACCCCAGAGTGATGCAGGTGAAGAGGGAGCATGCCATGACC